>NW_027272679.1:0-64490 GCF_040938485.1 Diadema antillarum
GTTGAACTGTAGGATGTTAGATACAGTTGTAATTATTTCTGCCACTTGAGGTTTTATGTTACTTATATATAGTATTGTCTGCATTATTGTTTGTATGCAAAACAACTTGAAAGGTTGAGAACACATTTGGATGAAACTTGTATGAAAAGATGATAATAACACAATTACATTTTAAAAACAGATGATAAATATAAATTTTGGTAGTGATCCGGGAATCTTTATGAAATTTTGATGATTTTTATCTTATGGCAGATGAGATCAATGGAATTGGGAGTTCAAGCTGCATGAATTTGAGGTTTGCATACATGCGCACTAAAGGTAAAGGCATGTGCTCAAGGTATAATGCACTACCACACAGCTGGAAGTTGATGGCATTTAAAAGCAAAAGGCTTTTATATGGGAAATTTGGCAGTTTTTAGCATGTGTGGATGGGTGGAAATGAGCTGCTTGGCAAAGGTCTGCACTGTCTGAGTATGTTTCTAGTGTAGATATCGATAACTCCATTCTTTTGGGGGAGGGAGTGGGATGGGGCATGTGGATATATGTACACACACAATTCTTCTGTTGTCATAACTTCCATCTTAATTCAAGAAGTTCCATTTATTACTTTTTATGACACGCTCATTCATACCTCTCCAAACCGTATAGGCCCTTCACACTAAAAAATGGGAGGGGGGAGGGGTAGCAAAGGTAGGGGATATGTTTGATTACTCTTTGTAAGTGAGATATTTTGTCAGCTTTTATCTTTATTTTTTGCACACCCATAGTGGGGCCTACTTTCCCCCAGCCAAATTTGATCCATGGGTGCTGTTGGCTAAATTAAACCAACGAAGGGGCGTAATGGGTGGTGGTGGGGGGGGGGGGGGGGGGGGTGAGGGGATCTGGCAACCCCTTTCCCAACCAGATATCGTGTCAGTTTATATATTTTCATTATGTACACCCATAATACTTTCATTGGACCAAGTTTGGTGCATGGGCTGCGTGGGGTAAATTACACCCGCCAGGGGGGGGCCCAGGGGGGGCCCAGGGGGGGACGGTCTGGCAACCCCTTTCCCGACCAGATATTTTGTCAGTCTTTATATTTTTATTATGTACACCCCTAGGCCATTCTTTTAGACCAGGTTTGGTCCATGGGCTCCATGGGGTAAATTACACCCGCCGGGGGCCATTTTGGGGGGGTCCCTGGGGGACGACCCCGCCCTCAGGTATCAGGCTGACGCCCAGTTTTGTAATGAGGGGGGTGGCCCCAGTAACTTTGAGGGGTCAAACCTTTTGGGCTTGATGGGGTAAATTGACCAGCAGCCAGCTCCTGGTCTAGGAGGTTGGTAGCCGTTGCCCGGGTGAGTGTAGCCTTTTGACAAGGCCTCCTGGCTGAGGCTTGGAAAAGAGACTATAACTGCGAGAAACGAGTGAACGCGAGACCGAGTGGGGCAGCCATGAGATATTTTGGAACCTGACATGAATTTCTTTTCTTGAACCTTGTTTTTCGTTGATTCTGCTACTAAAAAGGTAGCGGCCAATCAAGCGACCGCATTGCTCGCAATAACGTTGCATCTGGTGAATATGCATTTATAAACATGTATGTTGGTGGCTTACTCATCCGTAATGCTCTGTAATCCAGCCTGCACTGCCCGTGTTGACACATGATTCATAAGCATACATACTAGTACTGTGGATCAACTCATGAATACATTAAAATAATTCATGTTTGCGTACAAAAGTATGTCGCGTAGCGGCAGGGGAAAAAAAAAAGGTTTGAAAAGGCGTTCACCCTTTCTCTCAGTGCTCTGTGTGGCGAGTTAGTCTCATTCCTCAGCCACGAGGCCTTGTCAAAAGGCTAGGTATAACTCCTGTAATCCCAAGCACCCAATCAATTAGCATTGATAATTTGTTGGGTGGCAGTGGAGGAGGGGTACCACACATAGCAGAGAGGCTTCCCTTCTTCTCCACTTCCTGTCAGCAGTGCCAAATGGTCACAAACTATCTACTCAAGCTGTAACAGCCTTTTGAAGTTCAGATCACACTGGACTGCTTGAACCCTGCTGTTTCCTTCCTGAAACTGCCCCACCCCTGCATTTAGGGAAACTGTGTAAATAGACAAGGTCATAAATATTAAAAGTTTTATCACAAAATGAGTTAACTCCATTTTTGTGAATTTGGGATACTTTAGTTTGTGATTAAAGCTGCTTAGAAACAATGAAAATAACAAGAAAATGCAGGATATTTGTAGTCATAACTTCTAGAATATTCTTTGCTATGTAAAAAGTGAGGTATGACTAGACAGGTCTCATTTAGCTCTATCTCATGACGGACTTAATATTTTAAAAAAAAAATTAAAATTGTGCTTAACATGTTGTGGGATCAAACTCTTCATAGATGTTGCCAAACACAAGGATCTCGAGGAAATTCTTTCATTTTCACAGCTCAAACACAAACCATGTGAAATTTACTATAAACAACACATCACATGATTATCAACAGCAATATCTTGCAAACAGTTCACCCCCCTCAAAAAAAAGAAAAGAAAAAAAGTGGAAAATAAATTTTGTAATGAAACAAAGGGATTTGCATTGTTCCTGGTAGGGGAAACATAGGATGCCGACGGCAAGCAAAGTTTCTGATGGATGTTGAGGTGATTAGAAACAGAATTATTAAAGCGGAAGGGTAAATGAAGTACATCTGTAAAAACAACTTGTGAAAGTGAAAAAAAAAGACACAAGTAGTCTTTGATTATCACTTTCAAAGAACTGTACACTCTAAATCCCAAATGCAAAAGCAGACATGATGTACAAATGTTGTAGGGCTATATAACATAGGGAGAAGAGAATGCTTGACTGCATTGAAATTTGCTTTTTGGAGATTTCTTAACCATTTTTTGGTATATTTAGTAATGTCACCTTTTTTTGTGTTCTTTTTGATCTCAAGCTATAGACTTGAATACCATATTATGTAAAATAAACATTGTTTTACTCTTAGGCAGAATGTGCTGGACACATTAACATTGTAATCATTGTATGTATTAAAGGGCCACACAGTGTGGACAAAACTCTGGTTGAAGTTAGGGAGTAGGCCTAAAGCATATAATTATGCATCATTAAACCATGCTTGATTTAATGCACATACAGTATATCAATCTGTTATTGCATGCATCAAATACTTGATTTTGAATTTTTTGTAGATACTGTATTATGGGTACTTTGTGCCACTTTTTGCTTATCATGGGAAAAGATTGACTGTAAATGTATACATTGCAGAGTTATACAGAGTTAATTTTTTGAAATATTAATTCAATGTATATTTGGCCTCTGTGTCATTATGAGAAATTTGTATTAATGATACGAGGCAGTGGATGACTCATATTGCTTATTACTGTGGAAGCCCCTTGCATTAATCACAGCCAAGCTACAGTGACATCCAGATAGTCAAGTAGATGATACCATTATACATTGAGACATTTTGATATGAATGCGCTTTGTGCAACGTGTTTGTTTTCGTGAATCGTGGAGGACAGAAATCTAGAAGGAAAGTAATCTTTAGATCATATTGCACCCACAAAAATCAGATTTTAATGAGAAAAATACATGTACATGGTTGTAGATTGAAAAAAAAAAATCAACCTTTCAGAAATGTCTCGCATCTTGTCTGATTCTGACAAGCAATTTCCTTGTCTCGGAGAACAAAATTGATCGTATGGACATGGTGATTGCGTAGATATATACACCGAACATCTTATTTACTGATCTGAGTGCATGCGATGGTACTGGACGTCGTCATGAACAGAGTTTTTAGATGGGCAATAGAGTTTTGCAGAAGGCAATAATCTTGTTTCATGATAGTGCGGACGAGAGATGTTCAAGGATTTACAAATATTTCGCTCGTTGGCAAGTGAATGTTAGAGTGGATTATTAAAACAAAAACATCTTTTTGTATGTGTGTGCTTTCAAGCATCATAATCTTAAAAGTCCTATGTGTGTAGATGTACTACAGGCATGATATTCTGCAGATTTAAATCTGGTATCAGATTTTTTTTTTCACGAGTGTACACACATTTTGCTTTTTCCATGTATCAAAATCACTCTGAAAATTTTGATTTCCGATTTTTTTCAACAAACCTCAATATCATCCCTGGTACTATGAAGGTGGGTAAAGAATGTTTAACATACAGAAACTGTATACGTTATGTATGTACCATGTACGCCAGTCCCTATTGTACATTTTAAGAATGTTTGCCAACTATGAAGCGATCATGTTAAGTCCTTGAAGCTTTTACCTATTTTGTAAGGCTGGCATTGAAGTCTGTTTGCTGGCCCAGTTTCACTCTACGTGAATACAATGCATATCATACAATGGGCTCTATTCATTTGTAAATGACATGACTCAAAAAAATGATGAACACTTAAACTATGTAGGCCTAGATGTACAGTGTACAATTGTATGTCTTTATGCCCCTACGTTGTAAGTTAAATTGAAAGTATGTAATGTCAGTACTGACAATGACACTGGGAATTTACATAAATTTAATTCGTAATATTCCACATTTTTGGTTGAATTTTCCTTTTGTGTTACATGCTATTCAGATTATATTTTATGCAAAGAAAATGATGTGAGAAGAAATCCCTCACCTTTGTTCAATTCATTGTCTATCCAGCCATAAACCAAGTTCTTCAAGCACTTTGTATAAACCAACTTGGTATTTAACTGTAGAATTTTTAAGATGCACAGTAGGTGCTGCATTAATGGAAATCTTCTAAAGCTGTGCCGCAGTGTCCAGGAAATACAAGGGCAGCATGAATTTGTAATGTGAACATCCTGTGGAGCCATCTCAATTTGGATAGTTAACTTCCGTTAGGTGCATTGGATTGCACGATTACTTGTCAGAGATTTTGTCTTTTTTTTGTTCATGTAGAGGAAGTCATCCTTCTCTTTTTTCTTATATAATTTGAGATCTTACATCAGTACTTTTACCAAATTTTGTGAAGATGGCCTTTGGGTCGGTATCAAAATATCTCTCTGACATCGGATTAATTTTACCTGAGCAGAAATTATAGCAGTGAAAAGGAAGAGATCTAAGAGATGAAAGCTCACAGTCTACAAGATATACTTGGATGTTGTACACACATAGCATTCAGATTATGATGCTTGAAATACACTGCAATGTACATGGACCACACACTTTAAAAGATGTTTGTGTTTAATGAATTTACTCAAACATTCACTCAAACATTCACTTGCCAATGAGGAAAACACTTGTAGATCCTACAAACATGGACAACTCTCTTCCGCAATGTTAGCAGTGTCATGAAACAAGATTATCGCCTTCAGCAAACTACATTGTATACTGCTCATCAGGACGTCCAGTACCAATGCGTGCATTCAGATCAGTAAATCAGATGTTCTGTGTACATCTACACAACAATACATTTAAAATCAATTTTGTTCTCCGAGGCAAGGAATATTGCTCATCAGAATCAGACAAGATGCGAGATGACCAAGACGCCCCAAAACCTGACATCAGCTGCAAGTGCCATGGTACTCAGTATACTAATTAATACAAAAGATTGGGAAATATTAAGTGTTTATTACTGTATCACTCACTAACTACTGTAAAACGGCATGAAATTTTTGTGAATTGGAGCTGACGCCCTTTTTCGCGGCATGAAATTTTCACGAGTTGCCTCTAACATTCAATGCATTCATGTACTGTACATGTAGTGTAGACAAGATCTATAGCGTGCATTTTAATTTCGCAAAACTTGGCTCTCGCAAAATTCGCGAAATTAAAATGCATGCGAACATTACTCATACAGTATTCCTTTTCTACATCCTTTTTCTACTGTGGATGATTAAGGCAGTCTACCATTCTGTGAAGATGAAAGAACTGTTACATTTTCAAGAAAATTTTGTATTGTGACCATGTACGTTGAGTATCTTATATGTAAGCATGCCACAAAGTTTCGTGACTTTCTCTTTGAAAATAGAAATGTGGCTTGCTGTTCTGCTAGACACTTTGGTGATACCTTGCCAGGTACAGCTCCAATCCTGGATGACATTTTGTTGTTCTTTGCTGAAGAAGAAAACCCTGTTTTCATTCTCCCATCCACCAGAAATGCAAAAATTCAAAATCTCTGTGGAGAATTTTAAGCAGGAAGAAAAAGAGAGACAGAGAGAGAGAGAGAGAGGAGAGAGGGGTGGGGGTGGGGCAAGAGAAAGGGAGAGAGGTTTGTTTTGTTTGTTTGGTTTTTTTTTATACATGTGTATTTTTTACCTCCATTACTATGTTTCCATCAGCAAAATTGCACTGCTTGATATTGTGCAGATAAAGTCTTGTGGGCAAGTTTGCTCAAATAGCTTTCAGGGTTGTGCATAAGTGAGATGGAGGAGTCTCAAGCACCAGTCCAACTTGGTTTGATTGTATGCTACAGATTGAAGTATTCACAATACCATAATAGATGGTTGTCTGTCAGTCTGTGTGTCTGTGCATAATCATCTCCTGTTGCTATGGTAACAGTAGAATACTGCATCCAGACTAATCGGAAAGTGGTGTGATCAACTGCATACATTTTAGGGTTGTGAGGTAGTTAATAGGCAATGTGCAAAGGATTTGGGTTGGTTGAAACTGAACTTTCACTTCTAGTATATAGGCCTATTGATATGAAACACTCACTCATGTACATGTGATTATCAAAAAGTGAAGGTATTTCACCATAATATACTATGAGAGAATAATATTTTGGTCTGATCACAGGATGTAGGAGATACAATGTGTAGGTCAGGTGAATATCAAAGGGCAAAATGAAAATCTTCATGAAAACTGCAGTATTTTTTTTTCCTTCTCTTTTCAATGTTGTAAATAGCAACAGTAAATTTCATCAGAGCAACAGCTGGTATCATGACAAATTTGAAAGCTGGCTTGGTGTAAATTTTGGTTAGCTCACCTGTGACACTGCCTGACAAAACATATCAAACACACAGTGGGAGTTGATTGAGACAGAAAAAATGTATGGCTGTATGAGTAGACCCCCCCCCCCCCCCCTCCCCTTGTAGTAAAAGTCATTAATAGGCCCGTTCACACACAACGGAAATCGAAATTACAATCGCGATCCAAATTTCGATTTTTTTTTTCCGACCGTTCATACACAGGGAAAAATCGCACTTCGCAGCAAGGAAAGAATGATCAGTGGCCAAATTGCGCATGCCCGAAACTTGTATGACCGAAGACTGACCCCGCAGTCCCAATAGAGTTTCGCGCCCGCGCGATTCAAAGAGACTCGATTTTGTAAACAAGCAAAATAATCGCGATTATTCTGAAAAATCGCACTAATAGTGCGAGTTGGATGTGAGATTTTTCTGTCCACACACGAAAAAATTTCGAAATTTTGATCGCGATAAGAAAATTGATTTTTAAATCGCACTTTTTCCCTTGTGTGTGAACGGGCCTACAGTCTATTGTGGTAGAGTACAGTACTTCATGAGCCTGCCACAGTGAGCAGGAAACCATAAAAATGGTTTCACTGAATGCTTACCAGTACATCATGTCTCATGGTCACAAGAGAAGAAAAAAGGAGGGTAAAAGAAGAAGAAGAAGAAGAAGAAGAAGAAGAAGAAGAAGAAGAAGAGAGAGAAAGTAGGAGGAAAAAAGAAGAAGAGATCAGATAATATGAAGAGTGGATGTAGGCACCCATCTTTAGTATCTTTATTTTGAAGATGTAGAAGATGAGAGTGAGGAGAATACAAAAAAGGACTCTGTTCACACCCACATTTGATTTCGCTCAGGCCCACTCCATTTTTTCATGTGTGTGTGTGGTTTCTTGAATTTACATTGTATGTGGCAATTGCAACATCATACAGATGTACATCGAAGATTAAATTTTTACATTGAATCAGTGTATTCACTCTACCGTGGTGTGGTAGCACAAACTGTAGTTGTAGGTATACATGTACGATGTCACTCTACGTGAGAAATTGGAATATTGATACCAAAAACTTGTTATGACCAACACTTTTTAACTGACATTCATGTACATGTAGTCTGGGACAATATGGAAAGATTCAATTTGTGTGAGGAGTGTTTTGGGGTTGTTTAGAGGCCTAGGGGTAAAATAATATATTGTAAGGGTTAAGGTATATAGACACTTTACATTGAACAAGCTGCCTGGCTTCGAGGGCCGTTATTTCCTTCAGACCATGTTCATGTTGAGATTCTTCACCCCCCCCCCCCCTCCCTCTTCGCTCTCTTGAAGAGAAAGAAAGCACAGACACCTAGCCTGTGGGGTTCAGCTTTTATTACATATTAATGATCGCTCGGGTAGAATGCAGGTTGAGGGGGGAAGTCTTCCTCACGGCATGTGATCGATTGTTGTGTTATGGTGCCCCATACAAATTAGACGAGATGGTCTGTCGTTGCCACCGGATACGTTCACTCTATGGGAGTTTTTCGTCTTCTACTGTGTGCGAGGAAGGTCAAGGGTTGACCCTGTTAAAGGGAAACCTAGCTAGAAACATTGTACATAAATCTGTCTCAAAAGTGTGTTATTGAGAATCTAAATTTATAGGAGGTAGTTAAGAAGTAAGCTTGCACTGCAAAGTCCTCAGTCAGATCAATGCGAGAGACAACAGAATTATCATCACCATATTCAAGGGAAGTAGTGTTTGTTTGGTGGCAAAGCAGCTCTGGAAACAGCTGAAATATACGGAAATTAATATTTGATGAGAGCTTGAAATGCTGTCAGGACTTAATGCAGCTGCAATTCGTCATCAGACCCATTATTATATTTCCATTGGGACTTATAATAATTGATCATGAAGTAGTTGTTATCAATCAATAGAGAATTGATACAGCCATTCTTCATTAGGGGGAAAAACAACACTGATGTGTGAAATGTCATTGAAGCAAGGTGATAATGTTTTGCTTATCACAAGAGTAGAGTCACCAATAGGCAATTTGAAAACAGTAAACCATCACCTCATGTTGTTTTAGCACCGATAATGATTGTTGCATCCAACGTAGCAGTTGCCCAGCAACCATGAGAAAGATTGATCAATTACCCTCTGATTACTCTGATCACAAAACTCAGATGGCAATACATGTGTCATACAAGTCCTTGCAATATTTTGAAAGTGAGGACTAAAGCTTGTATGTTTTTACACTACCTGTAATAGTTATTTGCTCCACTGGCATAGAATATGCAATAGTTACCTTTCATAGAGGTAAACAAAACAAATATTAAATATAATGCAAAGGTAGTTTTGTTCGTAGTGTTTTGTATGAGGGAAATGAGGGATTTGGAAGAAGACATTTTGTGGTAGGATTTTTCTTCTGTTTGTCTCCCTCTGTACAAACGAAATTTGTACTTCATCTTTCCCAATCTGTTTGATCATCTCTTGCTTTCAAGACATATTTGATTCCAAAGGCCTTTGAGATAACACCCCAGATAATGGCTGAATTATTATCTTTATCTTTTCTTCTCGGAATCCTGGCAGACATGATATTCTGTAGATTTAAACCTGATTTCAGAATTTTTTTTTTAAAATCAAGTCTGTACACATTTTGCTATTTTCATGTATCAAAATCACCTGAAAATTTTGATTTCCGATTTTTTCAAATACCTCAATATCATCCCTGCCTGGGCATATGGCTGACAAAAATATATATAAATGAAAAAAAAAACTAGGGAAAGAAAATCAAAGCTTGCAGTATGTTCCTGTTGGTTAATGAATATGGCTTGTTACAGCATCATGGTGAGATGAAAGGTTTAAGTGTTCTTCAGTTAGATAATATGTAGTGGACTTATGAAAAAGAAGAAAGAAGATTTAATTTTTATATTAAAAAATGCACAAGCGTACAATGTATGTGCTGAATGTAGTATACACCGTAATTGAAATCATGAGCAATACATTTTCCTCTCTGCCCACATCAAATTCTCTTTTCTCTTGACCTTTGATCACCGGCATAGGGTGGAGCATTTGCAAATATTAAAGTTATGATCTATTGCGGGAAGAGATCACTGCGATGCAACACAGGAGTCCAATTAGTTCCACCTTCGATAAACGTGTTGCTCCTGAATTGTGCATGATGCCGAAATTAAGGTTTCGCAGATTACGAGAGTAGTGTGAATATAGCATTTCTGTGTTGATATACAGCAGACTTTGGAAGTGGTCATGAAGGGAAAATGTTTTATTGTTTGCTACCTTTAGGTTGTGAAGGAAACATAAAGATTCTGTGAGAAGCTATGTGTTTAAATGACTTTTAATACAGCAAAATCATACAAATAGAAACTTCTGAAAGTTACATTAAGACTAGGCAGTCTTGTATAGATTAAGACAAGATACCTTCCCTTATATCGTATTCCCATTATCTTTAACTCAAAACTAAACTGTAATTCCCCCCCCCCCAAAAAAAAACAAAAAAAAAACAAATACATGAAGACGCTATATTCATGACCAAGTCGTTATTCAAGGACCCTAATGATGAAGAGATAATGATATTTTTTTTGTGTGTTAAAAGCAGAGTTGCTACATTATTGACATACAAGTGTGTAATACCTTCAACCCGAAGGATGCTGAACTGAAGACATTATTGGAATAGGTTTCAAATCAAATCAATAGGAAACATATGTTCAGGGATAACATTACATCATGTAATTAATTGTGAATGTATCTTATATCACTGCTTTGTGAAAATATTTATAAAAATCATCATTTTGTGACTTTCTCATTTCATGTTTGTCCCATTGTAATGAAACTTTCAATGCTCTGTTTCATTTAAATTCACTCTTTTCATTAAAATCAGCTTGAAAATAGAGTTGGAGTTTCTCTGTAATATAGTGGCAGAGACGCGTTCCCTGGCATATAAGTGCGAGTCTGTGGGTTGTTGCTGGGATGGAGATACAACTGCTATGAATATCTTATAGTGCTGTCTGGGGACCGCGGGATTGTCTTGAAATTGATAATGCAAGTTATGCATGACACTGTGTACAATAACTGACTGTGTGGCTTGGATAGTCAGTCTTGGAGACTGCAATAAGGCAGCATAGTGAATACACACACAGGAATATATATTTCACTCTGTTCTCCGCTTATCTGTTTTTCGTCTCTATGTTATATATAGAGAAAATGTCATGGTTTTCAGGGATTGCATTGCTTTATCTAGTGGATCTTGAGGTGAAATAGTATATCCTCGCAGGTAGCTTTAACACACTCGGTGGCTAACCATTTCCTGTGGGCTAGATTTGTGGTGGATAGAGAATAAAGGGGCTGTGACTGGGAAACAACAAGAAGGCAAAGAGATTACAAATGAAATGGCTTGTTGTGGCTGATTTAATGTGCTGGTAAGGTAAGGATAAAGAGTCATCAAATCTTGGGTCATATTTGCAGTCAATACGTTTACCAACAGTTATTGCTTCTCAAAATAGTGTACTGTATACGCCAAATATTTCACAAGGTTTTTATTTTCGCGAATTTCACAAGTCAGGTGCTATTCGCGAAATTAAAGACACACAAAAATATTGACTCTGATCCAGATGTGAATGTGACTTTACACGTGTACACTTCTCCGTTCAGTTAAGGACACCACATTCGCGAATTTAACCACTCGCGAAATCGTCGGGAATTCCCAATACACGAAAAATTTAGACTCCGGAAATATATGGCGTATACAGTACGTTTGGTGTATTTCACTGTTCGTCTTATAAAATTTTATTTATTTATTTATTTTTTTATTGGGGGGGGGTTTAAATTTTAAGCGTTGAATGATATATTATGAAATCAACAACCTTCAAACATACAATATACATTACATTGTATGTAATACCTCCCATTATAGAAATGCTGTGTATATTGTCAGTATTTGTATTAATATTCATCACCCGGATGGGAAATCACTAAAAATCACTTTCTTTTCTCCTAAAAAAATGATATATTACAGATTTCTCATTCCATCGCTGCAGTTCACATTCATGAATATATATATTAAAGTTAAACCTCTTGCATAATTGTCTTGCTGTAATCTTGTTTCACAAAATATCATACATTGCACATATGCATAATGCATGATGCGTACAATCAGTTCTATGATAGTGCTTCGGTAACATATCAAAGACTACAGTACACATGTAGTATACTAGTAAGAGGTATTTTCAGTGTGTCAGATTTATGCGGTCAACTCCCCACATTTATGTGCATTTGAATGTGGAAAACACAGTGGAACACACAGAGATGAGATGCTGCTGATCATGTGACATAAAAATGAATACATATATTATGATCTGTGCATCGCTTCTTTCGCATTTTCCTTCTATTAGTGGCCATAGTAAACCTGTAGTACTATGTGAAGAGATATATATACCGGTACTATTCAAATCTTGTGCAATATTGGCGAAGGTGGAATATGCAGCACTGTGCTTGCAGAGCATTTATGAGGGTTTTACGTTTTAATCTGTGTTTTGGTGTGTGTGTGTGTGTGTGTGTGTGTTTTAATTCACTCAGTGAGCATTATGGAACATTTGAAAAAATATAGGCCTACAGACATGTACAGGTACCGGTATACTAGTATTATCTGTGTGACTATTATGTATGTTGCACGTTTTATAGGTCTGTGGCAGAAAAAATACACAAAAGATGCTCAGATTTGTTCATTGAGGGTCACTTATTTGTGTCTCTGTGTCAGAATGGGGTCAAATGTTTGTACAACAGTATAATTTGTACAAATTACAACACTTTACATGTTCTGGTCCAAGAAGAATTGACCAGACTCAAGGACCCATGTGGGTTTAATATATCAAACACTGTCAACAATAACATTGATAAATTCTAGTGTCTCTCTACACCAGTGATGTGCATTCTATACATGCAGACCTCCCAACCATTCTGAATTTGGAGGAAAGAATCTGAATTTTGACAATTGTGCACCCTTGTTTTCATATGATTTTCTTATTTTCCTTGATAATTTCACTACACACTCTTATAAGATATGCTGTTTCTTATCCCATTTTTATTTTTATTTTTATTTATTTATTCATTTATTATTATTATTTTTTTTTTTCAGAATCATCCCTATTTTCAGTAAGCCAGGTTGGGAGGTCTGCAGTATGGCCCCAACAAACCAAATTGTTTTAATCTTTATAGATTTACAAAGAACATTATCAAATGTGTAACTTGGAGTGTGAAGTGTAAGTCAAGCCATATCATGTCTGAATGACACTAAAGTATCTGTTGTGTGCAATGTGGTAAACAGAGACGTGGCACACCTGTTTCATGCTGTAAAAGTTCTACAACACATGTGGTATTCACATTTACTGCCAGTGCAAGCTACCGAGTCATGCCACAAATATGCACAGAAAGGGTTCAGAGTGAGGTCAAATGGATTCTCCGAACTTTACACAAAGTCAAATTTATTTACCTGAATGCCAAGCTTGTGACAATACCAGCTTTTCCGGTAGCTTTGGAGTAAACAAACAAAAACATCAACAAAAAACAAAACAACAACAACAACAACAACATAACAAAACAAACAATAACATGTATATATTTTTCCATGCCATTTTTTTTTTTTTTTTTTAGTGCATGTAGGCTCATAGATGCTTATCTGTTTTGATGAAGTCACCACACACTTGTAGTTTGCTTCAGGGGCTCAGAACAACAATAAGTGAATGGATTCATTTTAACATTTATTCATTCTGTGTTCTTTATACAGGGTAGTCTCTTCAGTACATAAAACTGCTTTACATGAGAGCCTTGTATTACATAAAGATATCAGAATACAGTGTACAATTTAAAACAAATTTTGAACAGTACAATGTTACAATCCATAACAATACATTACATACAATACAAAATACGAAAAGTTAAAACGGCAATCAAAATATAAAATTGAATGTGATATAAGATGAATGAAATATATAACAATGTAAACTTACATTACATTCAGAATAACAGTATACATTTTGTACATCTATTATAACCAGTAATTATAGATGTAAGTAGACAAGACCGATATTTGGAAAGAAAGGGTACACCAAGCTGAAAGCATTTAAGATGAATATAAGTGCTCCGCACTTACTGATTGTTAAATGACACCTGTAAATCATGATTAATTGTCACAGGAAAAATTTTCTCCTAGAGAATATTGCTTCAAATGAAAGACATAATATTTAATGCCTTTATTTTCATCCAGAATAAGTAATTATGGTTCTGTTAAACAAAATGTTTATATTTCTGATTTGATTTGGCATGCTTTTTTTTTGAGCAATTTTACCATTCTAACGAAAGTGTTATTTCAGTCATTGTTCCTGTAGAATCTGTTTTCAACTGTGCAGATGTTGCTAGTCAAAATACAGTGTGCATTAACAGAGCAATATTGGAAACGAATGGACATCTTTTAGGGAGCAAGGAGACATACATATATAGGCCTACATGCCTATTTATATTTCTTTAATACTCATTCTTCATTTTTCTCAAGTTGTGGTCCAATCAAGCAGCATGTGGGCTATTGTATGCACAATCTAGTTTATCCTGTATCATTCACATACATTTGTACTGTGTAACCTGTTGATTTCGCGTACAGATATTTTCACGAATGAGGAGGACATAAAAATTTTTGCGAGATGTTTCCCTGAATTTATGCCAACGCTAATATAAATGCATTATTACGCTAGTGCATGGCGACATTTTTGTGTGTTGCTAATTTCGCGATTGATCCAATTGTGATTGCAAAATTCGCAAAAATAACAGCTTATACAGTAGCAATTGCCCAATACAATTGAAGTGATGGTAGATTAGGAGTATTGTGCCCCCCCCCCACCCCCGAAAATCAACATTTTGTTGAGTTTGTTGAGATCCAGTCACTAAAAATCTTTTTTTAGTACTTAGAGAAGCAAATAGGAAATCCTCTTCCTCCTAACCTCCTCCCCCCTAAAAAAAGAATAAAAATCAGAAAGGAAGTCGCTCAAGGTACTTTACCTGTTAAAACTACATTTGTTGTTGTTGTTGTTGTTGTTGTCGTTGTTGTTGTTGTTATTTCTGTGGTCACCCTTGTATCTTTATGAAGAGAAGAAACAAAGTTTGTATCTCCCAATGGCACTCATGTGGTGCACAGAGTACATCAGCGGGGCGGAAATTATTAACCCCAGGAGATGAGATGTAATGTGATTGCAGTTTTCCATTAGTGCGGCTTCTGAAGGCCATTCTGACCACTAAAGTTGGAGCCTCGATTTGCCGTAGCTCGTTCTGATATTCCAGTGTTTACATTCGTCATGAGCGCAACATGTGAAATTCTGTGCCGTGTGTAGTGACTGTAAAGAATAGAATTGTGGAGCAGCTAATGCTGCAGCAGAGCACTGTATTAGTTGACCCCAATTGATACAATTTCAGATCAGCTAGTGTGAATCTAGAGTCTTGTGGTAATGCATGAGAAATCTTTTATGGAAAGAAGCGTGAAAATTTTGTCTTGAAATAATGGAATCCTACACGTATGTAATTCTGCATTTCGTCACTTTCTAAACTTAAAATATGAATTATGCCGAAGATGTAAAACAGTGCGAATGTAGATACCGGATGTGTTATATACCTGATTATCAAGATACTGTTTTTAAAGGAATTTCTCTGTGTAAATTCACTAGCTTGTATGTCATTCAATGTCTTCTTTATATTTATGATAAAAGAATTGATATATTTATATCTCTATTCCAAGTACAACACTTGGACCTAACATATGCCATCCCTGTCTGCATGTGTACATTTTTGATAGAAACAAACACAGATGAAAAAAAAAAATTGAAGGGAAATCATTGTCAACATGAACACTGTAAGACCAGAAATTTTTGCTCGCATTTTAATTTCGCGAATTTCGTGAGAGCCAAGATTCACAAAATTAAAATGCATGTGAAAGTTCTTTTCTACACTATGATACATTGAATGCCAGTAGCAATTCACAAAAATTTTATGCCATGAAAATTGCCATCGGCTTTAATTCGTGAAAACGTCATGCCGTGAAAACTGTTTGCATTACAGTAGTGACCAGTACTGGCACCTACACACTGTACCCTTCATATGAAGATTGCGGTGACATGACACTTTGCGCCTGTGATAATTGCTCTGGTCTTATTTTCTGAGAGGACTTTATAGGGTTAGGGTTGTAATAGGCTTTTAGGTTTAGTTTGATGTGAGGATTAGGATTACAGTAGGTTTAGGGTTATGTTTGTGGGTCGAAATTATGTTTTGCTTTTTCGTGCAGATATTCCATGGGAGCAATCGTTGCAGGAAGAAATGTCATGGAACCAGAAACTGCATGGTAAACATGAGCAAGTGGACTGTATGAGCAAGACTAGCTGTGCCTAAAGGATTTTTTTTCCCTGCCCACAACTTTCACAGTGAACTGCAGACAAGTTGACCCAACACTAATTGCTAGCATTCATCCAATACAGACCCAAATTCACACCATGTAAACCAATATTGATTAAATTATCTTTTAGTTTCCCACACTTGTATCTATCCCGTGGTATGGGGTGACAGAGCAACGTATGATATTAGCACGGTTGTATGTGTCACGAGGAATTATGCTGTGGAGCAATTAAAATGGGTCGCAATTTCACCATTTACCTCGCCTATGTGGTTTCTTAATGCCCACATGCAGTATTGATTTCATGCTTTCTTACAGTTTCCATTTTGCTACGTGCTCTGTGACACAGTTTTATCTCTGTACATACGTGTCTGCAAGATGAATTTCTGAATTTGATCTAACACAAAATTTATTATGCTTGCACACATCAAAAGGTTCATTGATGAAATTCAGAAGGGTTGTGTACATTGTATGCAGCTGTATAGACAGTGTAGATTTGTCAAGTGCTAGTCTGAATTTTCAGCATCGGTTGTCAAGTCGACGACTGTCATTCAAGTATTAGACTACTCTCGTTTTAATAAAAGTATACACTCTGTCTGTAGAGAGAGTTGTGTATTTGTCTCAGAGGCTTGTCATGTAGAACACAGTTGCACGGAATGTAATTTGCTGTACATAGTTACCAGGAGTGCGCCCATTTCCAGTTCCTTGAATGATGCCAGGAGGCTGAAGGATTGGGGTTACCCATTTTTTTTCTTTTTTTTTGCTCCCACATCTTGTTAAGAAATTCAATTCAAGTAGAATGAAAAGGTCAAAGTTCAGAATCACAGGTTGCCAAAATTTAGTGCAGATACCATTTATCTGTCTTTTGATTCCACTAGATGTAATGTGGGTAGCAACATAATTTGCATTGAATAGAAATAAATTGGAAATGAGGTTCTTTTTTGGTTGGTTTGTTTGAGATATCATTGATATATACATTTTGTGAATTATAAGTAAATGAAGTGCGCTGACATTGGCCCAGAAAGGAGAATGGATTGTGGAAAAAGTTTTCCTCTTGTGTACAGTAATATGTTTAAAAAAAAAAAAAAAAATTATGCAGACCTGATAACCACAGCGCCTTTAAATGTCTCTGTTTACCCATCTCTCCCATGTTGCTGAGGAATAATATGAATTTTCCCCTTTACATTTTTTTTTTCATGAGAACTATTTTTCATGTCTCTCCTTTATATCTCAGATTATCATCTGCATGTCCTGGTGGAATAAGAAAAAAAAATGTTGCCATCTTGCTCTCTGTTCAGCAAATGTTGCAGTTTTGTTGTGTTTTTGGCTTTAGTCGTTTTAAGATATGAATTCCACTCATCAGTCATATGCACCCGGCCATATATCTCAAGCAGGTGCTTGGCATAAAAATGTCATGTAAGTTGCATAGACCCCTGAGCAAATTTTATACTTGTAGTAAAAATGGCATAGCCAATTGCTCCGTGTTTTGAAATATAATTCCTTGAAAGTCAAAGAAGAGAAGGAAGATTTTTTTTTTTTTTTTTTTTAAATTGAATCAAGAGCAAAAACTGGGTGCTGGCATATTGCAGACAAAGGGTATTTTATCAAAGGTGATATAAAAAGCTTTGAGCTTTCTTTGTGGAGTGCTCCTGTCTGTATAAATGCAGTTTATCCTTTGAAAATCGATTTGCCATTCATAATTAGTTTATGAGATTAATATCTTTCTTCCTTGTTGATGAGCACTTGTTCTGTTTCTTAAAGCCTTGTCCCCTTTTTACACTGATGCTGGTAGAGTAAGTTGAACAAGATGCACTCTTAATTGCTTAATTGTCAGCTGGGAATGGTATTGTCTTGTAAGATCTCTACATTATTCTTTTGTGCAGAAAATGTTGTAATACGTACCTAGCAGAAAACAAAAATCACAAGTACCTGTATGTAAAATGAATGGCATCTGGGATTAGATTATAGATGGCTGGCGTTAGATTATAGATGGCTGGCGTTAGATTATAGATGGCTGGCAGTAGCACCATATGTGGTTGTTCTCAGAAGGGCTATCTAATTATAATGTTCTTTCTCGGCTGAGTTCTTAAAAAAAAAAAAAAAATGAGCAAACATTCTGAGTAATAATCATCTGTAAAAATCTTCTTGATGTACTGGGTATCGCATTTCACTGTGAATGTCATTACTTTAATGGTATTGGGAGTGGAGGGATCTATATGGTTTTTGGCAATCACCAAAATTAAAGTATCGTGTTATTTCAAATATACAATGAAATAAATAAGAACTGAACAGGTTGGGTAGCTCAGATAGGAAGCCAGGAAGGAGGGGAGTGGTACGTAGTTAGACTTGTTGCCAGCTTTCTTGCAAATTTATCCAGTCTTTTTCAGTTGATATATTTTTCTTCCATTTGTGTGTCTTATCATACTCAATCTTGTATTATTTTTTTTTTTAATCAAAAGTTAAAGAAATAGTGATTGGGAGTAGTGAGGTTTGAGATACAGGTGTAAGTTTTTTTTTGTGAAATTATTTTTGTGTTTTGGAAGAGCCTAGCCCCCTGGGACAAATAGTAAAATTATTAAAATCAACAGAAAGTCTGAAAGCCAGACTAACCAAGGGCATTGAGGGGAGAATTTCATATTTATTGGAATATGCTCCGCTAGTTACAAGAAGTATGGGGAATTGAGATTGATGAAGAGGAAAGAGAGTGTGTTGTGTGGGTAATTGGATGAGAATTGTATTTCCCTGTAGATATGGCTCTGTAATATAGAAGATGTAAAAAAGTTACCGACGAGGAGACAGAGACCTGTTTCAGAACGTCGTTTCTGAGGCATGTAGCTAAGCTCGTTTAGAGCTTAGACACTGAACTGAGACAAAGGAAAATTATCGCTGATCTTTAACTGCTAGTTAATGATAAGCCATACTACAGTACATGTGTGCCACAATCTGAAATTCTTGTTGGTTACGCATCGTAAGTAACTCTAATTATGCTTTCAAGAGTATATGCAAGGAAGGTAATGGAAGTGGAGACAGGTAAAACTGAGCTTCATCTTTTCAATCTTTTCAAACCAGAATCGAGCAAAAAATCCAGTGGAGAGCATCTCTGGACCATGATGATTCGAGCATTATGCTTGAAAAAAAAAAAAGTGTCCTTGAGGCTTGCTCTCATGCTTTCAAAAATGACTTGTAAATTGGCATGAAACAACTTGTAAAATATTTATAAACAAGTCAATTGTAAGTGTGAAACATCTTCAGAGATGTTAATGGGGGGGGGGGGGGGGGAGACCAGCGACTTGTTGACTGACGATAAGATCACTTCCATCCAGCCTGGAAAACGGTAACCCAGACACCAGCAATATTGATGAGCAAATTGAAGATAATGATCTCAATGATGAGTGCAATGATTGTGTGAAAATCAGATGACCCGATGAGGTCATACTGATGAGGTCATACATGTACTTGCATGGGTCTGTGTCTCCCATTCTCACCTGTGCTGAGGAGGTTAAATTTTTGCCGACATTAAGTTGTGTGTCTGTCTGTCTGGAAATTTTAAAGCAGTTTTAGTCTCTACATGCAAGAGGCACTTCACAGAAAGGGTGGATTACATAAACTCATTGTGAAACGTAGAATAATCTATAGTGACTTCTTCTGAGTCGAGTATTCATGACAGTTTCTGTACATTTGTGATATGTTTTGTAGTTTGTGGTTTAACGGATGTCTCTGGCAAATTTTGATGGTGCTTTTCTGTATTGCTTGTTTCAATGCCCTATACGAAGGGTGTATTATTTGTTGTTAGACTTACTGACAGCTTACTCTGTTGTATTCATTAAAAATGCTAAAAACTAATGGGTGAGTAGATACAAACTGGTGTCAGTGCTTCAGTTACACCATTGATAGTGAGCACACTCAATTAGAAAGATAATGAAATGCACTTTACATTGCACCATCTCTTCAATTACAAATATTCTGAAGTGCATTATGGAAGTAAAAGAACTAGGGGGAAAATGTTCAGTCATGATGGTATGTTGCTACAGTGTGTTAGGCCTCTTCTGTTCTCCAGAAATATGATTGGAATATGTTTGAATACCTGCAAGAGCAAAAATCATGATCAAACCACCCCAGCCCCTCTAGTGCTTATATGGAGGAAGAACTTTGTTGTAACAAATATTAAACTATGAGAATCGTAAAAGAGCTTCAATGCCATGGGCAGGATTACGTCCTACATTTCTACAGTTTTTCTTGGCTACTTCTTTTCATCTTCATTTATATTTTCAGTGTGTGTATACACTCGTAGACTACTGCCCGAAGTTGAATTCAAAGCAATGAAACCTACAAGTAGGATTTCAATATTGTCAAAACACGCTGCACAGCTGTGATCATTATGCATATTCAAGAGATTTCTAGTGTTATGAATAGGGTTCCCTGCAGGAATGAGTCTACCAAGAAAAATAATATCTGTGAAGCCCTCCATTTCAGGATAAGCCATACTGTCATGCAGATACAGAGGAAGCCAGATTTTGTTCCCGTTCTTTACATATATTTGTTCCTAGTGATTCCTGTTTTTGTCAAAGCTTATACCGTCAGTTCTCAGTATGAATGCAAAAGAAAATGGCATATCCACCTTTAAATATTAATAGTGCTGTTGTTGTTATTTTTTTTCCTCTGCTTTTTGGCATGGTGTGCAAATAAAAGCATAACACCCCGGGCGTGCTCGATCTATATCACAGCTGAAGCTCCCATTCTGTCGTTTCCTTTTGCCTCCGCCAACACCGAGCAGGGAAGAAAAGCAACACGCAGTGAGATGTACCTGTGGCATCATCACTAATGCATTGCCCCGGCCGCACGGGCAGAAACGCGGGAGGAAGAGATTACGGCGTGAATAAATGATGGCCATCCATGGCCGTTTCTTGACCGAGTCGGCCACATAAGAGGATGCACAAATGTAGATGGATAATCCTCTCTCTAATGATTCAGTCCGTCGTGGTGGTAAAATGATACCGGTACCTATAAAGCACTCATTGCCACACCCTCTTGGATAGCCACCCTCATCTCCAAAGACTGCTCTCATAGATCTGCCTTTGAATGAGAGGAGGGGGATATATCTAGATGCTTTGCATGTTAATTTGTTGATTAATCATGTTCCTACAGTGTACATTATGTAGATGTCTGAATTTACTAGCAGAGTCAAAATCACGGCGTTCTAAGTGGTCTTTTACATCCTGGTTTGACTTGGCACTGACTTCAATAACACTGTCTCTTCATTCATTTTCAGACATTATGGCAAATCATTCTGTGTTGATGTTAAATGCATTGATATGAGAATGTGATGTCAGATTATCAGAACACATTGACCATCCATCAGATTTTGCATAGCTACTACTGTATGTAGTGAGTGGTTCTCATTGAAACTCAAGATTGAAAAGTATCAAGCTGAGGGGAGAGGGGGAGGGGAGGAGGAGGGGGAGGGAGAGGGAGGGGGTGGCAGCTTTAATACATGTAGCTTACTGAAAGTTACAGCAGTACTGGACATGTGTTAGAAGAAGGTTGTATCAGTTTGAATACCAGTGAGTCATCTACTATGTATGACTGTCTTTGAGGACTTTGAATTAGTCATCTTAGTCTCATGTCCATGTTGTTTGTCCTGTGTATAGCCTTGTATGTGTCCTCATTTGTTTTTAACAAACAGTCACACACACCCACACAGTTACAGCTTAGTATTATTGTGTGTGTGTGTGTGGGGGGGGGGTGGGGTGGCAATTTCAGTTGTCTTGGAGAAAGCAATGCTCTTGATATACGTGTAGGCCTACCTTCATCAGAGATACAGAGAAAATATATCTTGAGAACATGTGATGGTGAATCCTGTGAACAAAGTTAAGCTGTATTGCTGTAATTTATGGTGCGGTCCTCTGTCTAATATGTCAATATATAGGTCTTCTCAAAGGTAATGATGGAAGGTACTTCACGAGTGACTTACCAAGACGTCAATTGTTGTAGCTTTCATCACGTTCCTACTGTATTATGTCTGATTGATCAAAAT
Source organism: Diadema antillarum (assembly GCF_040938485.1). Classification (NCBI taxonomy): domain Eukaryota; kingdom Metazoa; phylum Echinodermata; class Echinoidea; order Diadematoida; family Diadematidae; genus Diadema; species Diadema antillarum. Next base: position 22,368 of record NW_027272679.1, read on the forward strand.
TTGAGATGATTTCTTGTTCCTTGGTGTTAATAGTGCCTTCACAGAATGTTCAGTGTAATTTCTTCTACCAACATCAGCTGATGTCATTATAAACTGAAGTCTTAATTCTTATGTAGGTCAAGAGAGTGCCTTTGAAAATAAAAATTAAAAGAGTTGTGTGCTGTCATGGAAAGCAACAACAACAACAACGACGACAACAACAACAACAACAACAACAACAACAACAACAACAACAAAAGCCTCAAATTTAATGGTCTGTGTCTATGAAACACCTTGTTTAGTTTGAAATGGAATATTCACTTCAGTGGTTGGGAGAGGTAATGATTAAATCTGGTTGTTAACAATGGGTTGAATGTAAACATTTGCATTCGTAATGGCTTGATTGTGACCATTTTTTTTCCCATGTGATCTCTGTTGCATCTCATATTAAGTCTGGAAATATGCTTGTAGGTGTGGTTCTCATAGTAGTCATCTAGTCCAAACAGACACTCTGCCACAAGAGGGCAGCATGCATGTTTGTATGAACAGGTGGAGAGCATCATGTAATGCATCCATTCTTGTCTGCGGAGTGTTCTTATACGTGATTGTTATGTCACTGTAAAGTGAGATTTCGCCATTACACTGTATACTGTCTGGTAAGGATCAGAGGATATTCTGTAATGTATTCGGAAATAGAATATGCTGCATGAAATGTTTGATTGGCTTCATGAATTCTGTATCATTTCCTTTTCCAGTCAGCCATCCAGATCAAATGAAAACATATTTTACAGGTTGTTACTACATTAGGTAAGAATTAATGAGCATTCAGATGACATCACTTTGTTATACAGACAAATGCATCCTCACGGACTGCAGTGACAAACGAAGGCAATAGAGTGTAGGGTGTCAGAGCGAGTATCTTTCCTCAGGTTCATGTTTCTCAACAGCAATGCTTCAAGGCTTTCTACAGCAGAACATCGTAGGCTCTTAGTCGGGGTACTGATTGAGTATACTACTGTAACTGATATTGCACAGCCTTTCAGCTAAATGCTGTATTACTTTAAATACAAATTCATGTATGACAGTTTAAGTCAATGCTGTCCCTTTTCGTGCACTTAAAAATATATCGCATTCAAGCATTCCATTCATACTATTCATTTCTTGTTTGGTTTTCTGCACCCTGCCAAGAAGTTGGCCTTAGTACCCAATGAAATTGTGCATTTCAAGGCTCATAGACATTCATGCGTTTCTCCACTGGTTCAGCAATCCATTTGCAGCCCTCCAATTTTTTTTTTTTCCCCCGGGGGGGGGGGGGGGGGGGGGGGGCAGGCAGTTTGTAAGGAGAGCATGCCTAATTCATACAATTCCTTGTACAGCACACTTCCCCGTCTGTGGTGTTGACCTGTTGCCTTGACAACAGTGACAGAACTCTCACATCACAATTCTCATATTATTTTTCCCCCCATAATCTCTCCTTCCTTCGTTCCCTCGCTCTCTTTCCCTCTCTTTCCTTTTATTTTTTTCTTTTTCCATTTTAGCAGTGTCTGGGCTTGTATAATCAGCAATATCTATGCAGAGCAATGGTAATACGAGATGGGGACTGGGAATTTGGATTAGTGCTCTGAAATGCAGTTTGCTCGTGGGGGGAGCGAGAGAAACATGCCAGTTACCCGCATAATGCTGAGGAAAGGTGGAAGAAAGGAAGGCGCTCTCGCTCTCTCCATCTCTTGAGAGAGATTGTAGGACACAAAGAACTTGGGTTTTGGGGGAAGAATTTCGAGGACTTGGCATCACAAGTGGTGTGGGAAGTTGTTAAGCTCCAGGTAAGTAGATATTTCAGAGAATGCAGAGGAGCCAGTTGTTGTTGTTTTTATCTAATGCTGACAAGTTGTGAGCTTCCTTCGATTTTCTTTGGGGAAGGGTGTTCAGTGGTTGATGTAAATGTGGGTACAGCATAACATGAGATCATAGTATTTTTACAGTTTTCAAGCACACAAAAAGAGGTAGAATTGTCCTCGTGTGGTGCTCATCCTTGACTTGGCAGACTTGCAGAGTTACAAAATCAAATTTTTAATTGCAGCAGGAAAATCATGATTTCATAGATGATTGAATTCACAAATTCCTTGAAATTCAAGAAATTGTAATTCCTTGATCTACGTGTCGAGCAGAAGTCCAAATATAAGTAAATTTTGAAATTTAGTGTAATGTTGTACAGCTTGATATATCCTCATTTTTATGACATCTTGTAAACTTGATACCAAGAAACTATTTTTTGAAATCAGATTCAGATGATATATAATTTTACATCAGTTGATGCTTTAACCTCAAATTCCAAGAAAACCATTTCAGGTATATTTTGTGAGACCCTCTGTGGTGGGAGTGGCTATTATTAAAGTTTAATAGATACATTGTGGAAATAACCTTCTTCTAAAGATAATTTGTGTACCATGCATATGACATGACCCACCCATTGTGATTATCTTGAAATGTGGTGACTGATTTTTCCTATTCAAAGAAATGATGATCTTTGGTTCTTGAATTGAATTTCCCATTAATTTTGTATTGATAATGCCCCCTTTTGTACAGTGCTTTGAAGTCATGAAGGATATCTTGCTTTCATTGTTGAGAGGGACATGTATATATTTGATAAGGAAAATGATAATGATTGTGCTGATTATGATAATCCTGATAAAGATTCTTGTATCACTATGTAGCAGCAGAAGGTTGTATCAATTGTTTTTTTTTTTTAATGCAAAGACAATTATCTCGTGTGACATTTCCACCTGTCATGATCATTTTGGATGAACCAAGATATTACTTATTTACTGTAGGGATTATTACCCCCCCCCCCCCCCAATAGATACAGACACTCAGACACATACACACACTTCTCAAAGGCATTGGTCTGGTTTAATATTCTTTTGAAATCCATCAGAACGATGGATGTGGTCTACATTAGCACAGGACGTCGTTTTCCCCCGACAACTTGAGTATCTCACTCATACATAATTTTAACCCATTGAGGATGAGTCCCGAGTGTACTCGGGCAGGTGTCTAGGGGAAATGCATGATGCGTGTTGTAGCAAAATATTAAACCGTCCTCAACAGGTTAAGCATATATACTGTTCGTGGAAACTGCCATGAGGAAACAGTGACAAGGATGAGAATTGAGGCAGTCCTCTGGTCGTGATAGAAGGCGACAGAAGGCATGAACACCATCTCAAGATTCCGCTGTGAGTGTAAAGTCCACGTCCCCTTGCTTTTAGGATCATCCCCCTATCTATAGACAGGAAGTGTGTGCCAAACAGTTGGATGATATCTTCAATTTCCCATGCATTGAGGGCTCACGCGTGGAATGTTTAGACGGATAATGTTCACATGTGGGCAGAGATATTGCTTAACTGGTACGTGTGCAAAATTATGGCCTCTTACCTCCAATATTCTGACAAACGTCCCTTAACCCGTTGAGGACAAGTCCCGAGTATACTCGGGCAAGTGTCTATGGGAAATGCGTGTTGTAGCAAAATCAAACCGTCCTCAACGGGTTAATAATATGAGGATGTAAGCTGTACTATTGCAGTTTCTGCATCTCTTTTTAAAAGTATATGCCCACAAATGCGTTATTTAATCATAAAGAAAAAGAAAAAGAAGAAAAAGTCCTCCATGAACCATTTGGCCAAATGTGTTTCTCTCGTATGTTTCGAATGTTTGCATTTTGTGAAGAATTCTGCAATGACCGACCAAATTACATAAATTACTTTCATGAAATGATAAGTATTTATCTCTAGTATCCAGATACCTAATTTTGATTGCTACGACTTCTAATCCATAACGTACAATATGAATGAAATATTTTACAAGCTTGTTGTGAACACATGAACTGAGGAGCAGAATTTTGCTTACATCTCATTTGTTATGAGTAGCATGCATGTTCTCTGTAGGCCCTTAATCTGTGGGATAATACATTACGTCTACCGCCCTCTCTTGGCAGTGGTCAGTAAATTGCTGCATTGCTTCCCTTCCACCTCTTCAGTACCATCTTTGTGGAATGTCCGAGCTGTTTTCAATACATTGGGTATTATGAGAAGTTAAGCTACAGTAATTGTTATGATTATGGCACGTGTTTGCATTTTTATGTTGTTGTTTTTTCTGAAATAATGCAGATTTGTCACTGTTGATGTAGGCCATATGATGCATTGAAATTTGGCAGTACAATGGATCATTAAATGTGGCATATATTGGAATTGGATGCACATTTTTTTGGTTCAATCACATACATTAGTCTAGGTTAATAGAGTACTGGACATTTCACTAACTGAATTTATTGTAGAGAAGCATACTTTTTGGACACCAAAGGCAGTATTACTGAGATAGTACTACAGCATCTTGTATAGAATCAGAAAGAACTAGAGATTGTAATTTGTCATCACTGACAAATTAAGGTGATCCGATTTTTTTTTTATCAATGATTCGAGTCCTGATCGCAATAGGCATGACCATACAAGTTTCATCTGTGTTTAGAGACATTGGCCGTGTGATGTTTGCATTCTCATTTAGCAAAGGGAGTCATATCTGCCATGTTTGGTACCAAATTCTGTATACATTATAACGAAGAGACAGCAACAAGAACATATGACCTTTGACCCACCTTTGCACTCCCAAGATTGCATCTGATGAAATAGTGGTTATTTTGTGAAATGATTCTCGCGACATCGTCTATACGTGTGCAAAATGTGGGAAAGATAAGACAGGTATTCACCAAGATAGAAGATGAAACATTAATGACCTTTGACCCTAATTTACATACCCAAGATGTTGTCCGATCTAGTAGTTGTTATTTTATGAAATAATGTACGTGGCATGAACTAAACATGTGCAAAATATGGGGGTGATAGGGCGTGTTTTTCTTGAGTTATTGCAAAGAAAGTTGCAGAAAGAAAGAAATATCTCAATACATAGAAGATAAGCTTTAATTTCAACCAAGTTTTTTTTCATGATCCCGACATCGTATGAAAAAACGAAGGGCAACTGAACGATAGCGCAAAGTCTCAGCTACAACATATTAAAATCTGGGAGAAATTCACGGAAGGGTAAGTGAGCTAGTGCTCGATAAAGACAATCATGTCAATTTTCACATTTAAAAAAAATTCCCTCCCATAGAGATAACACGTCATAACGAAGATACAAAAAGAAGTACATATGACCTTTGACCTCAATTTGCACAGACAAGATGGCATCTGAGTAAAAAGTAGTTATTTTGTGAAATGATCCTTGTAACATGGTCTTTTCGTGTGCAAAATATGGGAAGGATAGGACATACATGTATTCACCAAGATACAGGATGAAACACTTATGACCTTTGACCCTAATTTACATACACAAGATGGCATCTGATCAAGTAGTTGTTATTTTATGAAATAATTTACGTGACATGAACTAAACATGTGCAAAATATGGAAGTGATAGAGGCCGTTTTTCTTGAGTTATTGCAAAGAAAGTTGCAGAAAGAAAGAAATATCTTAATACGTCGAAGATAAGCTTGAATTTCAACCAAAATTTTTGACATGATCCCAACATCGTATGAAAGACGAAGGGCACACTTACAGTAGCGTAAAGTCTCAGCTACAACATACTAAAATCTGGGAGAAATTTACCGAAGGGTAAGTGAGCTAGTGCTCGATAAAGATAGTCATGTCGATTTTCATTTCCAGAAAAACTGTACTCCCATAGAGATAACACGTAAACTGGTCAAATTTGACAAGATTACTTTCAATCCATTTATACGAGGTGATACCGTTATCTATTAAATCAAAATTTTGTTGTTTATGTTTGAAAGAACATTAAATAAGCTACAACATACTGAAATCTGGGTGAAAATTGACAAAGTACTAGTGAGATACGCTCGAATAAACTTGAAATTTGATGACGTCATTTTGAAAATTTACTTTTTTTACTTTATTAAGAAATTTGATATCTTTTAATCATTTTGTCAGCCTTGACACCCCATGAAATGACATGTACAACTCATCAGCTTTCAAAATATGTAAAGAAAATGGGGGGTCACCGTTCATCCTGATGAGTAAAATCGGATTTAAAATTGGCGGTTTTTTGGCATAGTTGCACTGTATATCGCCATTGACGCGCGCGCGGAATTTCAACTTTTACGGGCCCGTATGACGTCATATTGAGTCGGATTGACTTGAAAGTTGGTATAAATATTTCTTGACATTACAGACATTCGATCAAAGTGAAAAAACTGGAAATTTCAATTGCTAATGAGCTGTGCGTGCGTATATGCGCGCGCGCGTACGCGTCCGTCCGATTTTTTCAATTTTTCAAAAAATGCTCCAATTGGTCTGAACGTGTGCAAAAAAATTTTGAGCTCGATTTGAGCATTTAAATATTTCAACGTGCGCGTACGCGCACGTTTTAAAGTAGAGATGAATTTTGAGAATATGACTAGAATGCGCTTGACTTGAAATACATGTGATGTAAATTTCATTGAAAAATTCCATTCTATTAATGAGATATGATTGAGAATGTGTTTTCATATAATGACGTCATAGTGACGTCACGGTCGACTGATCACTTTGATTTTTGTTCGATTGTCGTCTTTCCGACACGATGCATATATGGTATAAGTTTGACATTCATAGACAATGCACTTTCTGAGCTAACCTCTACACAACTTTTGGGGAGAAATAAAGAAAAAAAAGAAAGAATCAGTACAGATACAGAAGGTGATCCGAGAGGATACTCGGATCACCTAAAAACAATGAGTAAGAGTGCAAGAAAATGGCATGCACTATGTAACTGTAAATTTGTGAGTTCTGATGAAATGGTGAAGAAACTTTAATTTTGGATGTCTGGATAAAATGTAATCACTTGAAAAAGTTGTCAACTTTTTTTTTTTTTTTGAATGCAAGCTTCCTCCTAACCTCTTGTTGACAAGTACAATATGTAGGACTGACGTGGTGAGACTTGAGTAAAATGCCCAGCTGACATAGCGGATCATTGCAGGACAAGATTCATGGAGAAATGTGGAAAAAAACAGAGTGCTGCCATCTTGAGAGCAAACAGGGCCAGGTCTGCAGTTATGTAAAATGTAAAGTACACATATCCCCATCCATTTGAGCAAGATTAGCCAGTCCTTTGAAAGAAAAACACTACGTTTTGGACTGAAAATCACATTCATCAATTACAAAATCATGAAGAAAACTGTTGAAACTCCTGCATGATGAAGATTGTTGACTCCATGTACCATTATTGAGATAATTGAATGACTCTATGATCATTTTATTTTCTGACTGTAATTTACTGCCTTATCATTTTTGTGTGAAATGTTAATTTTTGTACATTTCTAGCATTTGTCACACATATTCATCTTTTATGAACTCTGTTGTCATAAAAAAAAAGATGACAATGACAACGACATCAATTTTTAATCAAGCCACACAGGTTAGTTTCATTGCTATGTGCTCCTCACCCCACAGCTGTAAGACTATTTTAGGAGGATAGAGCAGTTTGTGACTGGAGTGTTTCTTCTTCAAATGACGGACTAAACTTGAAGTCACTAATACGAATCCATGCCCTAGGGAAGAAAGCTATATAGGATCGGGATGGGTAAAGGAGAGACAATTTTGATGACGGATGGAGTGATAGAGAACGTGTATAAGTTCATATGGCTTGCCCTCATTCCAATATATATCGGGGAAAAAATCTGAATGCCCTTGAGTAAGAAGCAGTACTGTGTGGTAATTTTTGTCCTCAAATGCATTCGCAAGTATCTTGATCCCTTTCTCTCTCTCACTCTATAGGCCTATCTCTTTCTCCTCTTTTTTTTCTCTCCCTTTTCTTCTTTCCCCTTTTTTATTGTGGAGTTCCCCCGAGCTGCTTGGATAGAAATGGATTCTCCCCAGAGTGCTCTGATCTCCTCCTTCCTGTCTTTTGATACAATGGACTTGACTCAAGGCTAAGCTGTAGACAATTGTTTACAGCTTGGCAAGTCTCCTTCTTACCGTTCTGTGCAAAAGACAGGCTTGACTTACACTGTTTGCGACGATGCACCTTCTTCTTACCTATGTAGCCCCTGTAATACTCTGAGCCATTACCTGGACAAATGCCATTCAGTGTGATTCAGAAATAGTATGCAACTGTCTTCTCTTCTTTTGTGGAATGCCAAATCTTTTTACAGTTAAACAGGAAAATATCTACAAAAATTTTCATGAAAATTGTGAGTACTTCTATAAACATGGTTACAAAAAAGGGGAAAGAAGCAAAACAACAACCCAACAACCAAAATGCAAGATTAAATGATACACAAATGATACACATCAGTAAGGGCATTAGTAAGAATTACCTACACAAGGTAACTTTTCACTGCTAACATACCAAGACAAATCCCTGTTGAGATTAAATTTTGCTGTGTTTTGTCATTAAAGCCATTGGTGCTAGAAGCAGTATTTAAGATTCATCCAAAGTTAGTATATCCCAGTTCTTTTAAACTTGTCAGCATGGTTAAAGACTTAAATTTCAGAAAAAAAGAATGTAAAAGAATCATGGTAGAGACCTTCAATATTCTTATGATGCTGTGAAGTATGAATCAAATTACATCACATAGAAAACGATGACTCTTGCAAATTTGCAATAGCATAGTAATCTGCCCCCCCTGCCCCCTTACTTATAGCTCTGTATGACTTTACATGGTGTTTTATTCACTGCTGTCAGAGAAGAATAAGTATGTAACACAGGCAAGAGAGAGTTAAGACCAGATTACCTTTAATACCACAATGCATCTCTGGCTGGCCAAGTATCATGTCTTGCTGCGAGGTTAAATTTTCTTTGGATGAGTCGATAACCTTTTCTCCAGTTTCTCTCTGTGCAAGAGATGCGATTAGTCTGTTTTGCAGACCCTTAAGATGTACATACAATGTACATATCATCACATACATACTGACACATTGCTACTTTGAATATGTAGCATATTTTATATATGTTTTAGGTATGATGAGTCCTCCACTTGTCAAAGAAAAACTGCAGTTGAAGACCTTTTTAGTTATCATCATACTAGCAGTTCTATTCATATACATTTTGCAATTAGCATTGAAGATTGATTTGCAAGACTGTCATCATTTAAGATGCTTTTTGAAGCTGTATTTAGGCACTTCTGTTAATGTGAAGATCTACTTTGTTGATAATTATAATAATGCTGAATTTAAAAATTGATAGAATGAAACATTTTTATAGGGAGTTTTACAGAAATGTTTCACAGCGCTTTACAATTCAAGACATTGTATTGACAAATTACGACCAAATATTAAAACATTTACTATCAACATGTTCCAGTTGACTGTAGAAACTACGAGTAAATGAAAATAAACAACAGTAGATGTTTGAAAAATGGCAGAAGATACACTATGTAGAGATGCAGAATTTAAAAGTGGGTAATTTTTCATGGTTTTTTTCCCCCACAAACCAGATGTTGGTTTTAAGCCCCTATAAATACAAATTTGATGTGTTATACACGTGTATGGCAGAAGGTGATTGCCATATGAAGATAACTTTCCTTTTTGTAAAAAATAAATAAATAAATAAACAAATAGATAAATAAACAAATAAATAAAATGAAATAAAATCACATTTTTTCCCCTGAGAATCAGCAAGTGTAAAACCTTTTCCTCTATAAAGTCATCATTGTTACAAGTTTAGAACAATTTGTTCTCAAGGATGTAGTTCATTCTGGAAGTGATAGCAAAACAGGGAATTTAGAGAAGATTTCTCTGCAAATGATTGAGAGACTTGTTTATCAAAAGCCATGACAGTACCTTTGCAGATGTGATTGTGGCTACTATGAAACTTAGTGTATACGTGTACTACCAGATGAAAATTGTCTACCTAGGGAAAGTTTTGGGCCATGGAGTCAAAGGGTAAAGGTCAAATGAAAATGGTAAGATTTATATTCTTCTACATATTTTGGAAATGACTCAATTTGTGCACTCAATTATCATACGTGGTTTTAACATGTACATTTATGCACAATGATGTTTCTGTAGGGAAAGATTTTGGCCGTGGGGTCAAAGGTCAAGTGAAAATGTTGAAACTTGATAAGTTTGCCCATTCTTTGAAACTTGATAATTTTGCCCATTCTTTGAAAAGAGCTCGTAGTAATATCATGTTCATCGGTATATTTATATTACCAGATACTAATTATTTGCCAATCATGTGAAACTGTCTTCTAACATTGCCAAGATGTGTTTTATCTGTATTGGGAGAATGATGTGATATAGCAGAAGCATATCAGTCACCATAGCAACACTTCTGGTTTCTTGTCTGATTTGATGAAGCTGTAACTGTTCCGTTTGATTTTACTCCATTTATGAAAACAATCTTGAACGTGGAGTACATTTTTTTACCTTGGGGACTTCAAAGATGATTAGCCTGTGTTCAACATTCCTGACAAATGTTATTACCCATTGGGGTACTTTGCGTCAGTGAGATGTCCAGTTAGGGTGCCTTGACTGCAACACTCCTGTTATTCGCTTTAAAAAGTGATTTTTACAGACTTTATTGACTTATTTTCCAGGGAGCAGATCTCTGCTTCAAGACCATTTCTTTATTTATTTTTGCAAGGGCATACAAATTTAGACTCTTTAGCATCTGTTCTTAGGGAAGCTTCTTGTATCCATTTGATGAACACCCAAGATGATTAATTGATATTGGGTGAGCATGCTGTTTTATCAGCATCGTCTAACAGCATGCAATGAAGTCTGATTGTTACAAGACTAGCTCGTCATTTCAAAGGCAATAGTGGAACCACTGTGCTTCCCTTTTTTATTCTTTCTTAACTTGAAAAGAAATGCCTAGTTACATTGGGCACTGAATGGCCGAACCAAGGGAGCTTCTTTCCGGTTTGTGATCTTTACAAGTGGAAGAAGTACCAGTATTGTTGTTGTCTTCTTCTTCTTCTTCTTCTTCTTCTTGTCCTTTTGATGTTGTCTTTTTCTCATTATACCTTGGCAAGTCAGGTGCAGTCAGTCAGTCATGGCATAAAATGCAATCTCGGTTCTCAGTGAGGAAAACAAGGATGTAATCATACATGGCTTGGTCGTTGGTTGGAGGAGGATACTGGTGGCTGGAGGTGAAGACTAATCTATCTCGCATACAATAGGAAGTTCACAGGCATGGACAGTGTTGTGAAAATGAATGCACAGGATTAGCCATTGCAAAGCCTTGCATATATGTAGGCCGGGGTTAATGTTAGCTGCATGCAACCACAATGACATTTGGTACCTCTTCCTTGTGATGAGGCAGTATAGTGCTAGTTCCTGCTTTTCTTTTCTATGTTTTTCGAAGAGATTGAACTGTGCTTGAAAATTTGTGCACACCAGCCTGTTCCGACATGTGCGCTTGCTTCGTAATTTGTCTGTGCTCTGGGGCCATGTGAGACCCAATTTGCCTGTACATTTATTTATTTTATATTCTCGGAAGCAATACTGCTGTGATTTTGGTCGGGAAAATTGTGCACGGGCATTGCTGCTGCAAGCCCTTCTATTCGTAGTTGTGCCCAATGTGCCCTCGTGAGATGCTGATAATCTGCAGGATTACAATGCTGAGAACTGTATGATACATACCACTGGATTGTGATGATGTATCTGTATTAAACGGGATTATATCAGAGAGCACTAAATCACATCATGACCTACGACCAGAGCTGCTGTACAAGAGAAGAGAAATCTATGGTCGGTTCACTGGCTCCCATATCCGATGGACGGAAATTATCAGAACTGTGCCTGCGAACTGGAGAGGTCATGCAAAGATCTTTGTCAACAACCCTGCAATTAGGATTTGATATCCGTGACGTAAGGGCCTAATATCAGCTATTATCTAGAGCTCGGCTATCAAAGGGACTACAAACAAAAGCCGAACCCACAATGGTGCACAGTCTCCAATTGACGAGGGAGCCTATGCCTGTGAACTCTTTGAGTGAGCATCCCAGTGGAAAAGTGCACTGAGTGGAGTTCGAAATAATTGGGGCTGGCTAATGGGAAGTACTCTGAAATAGAAGTGGATGGTCTCGTCTGTGTGTGTGCATGTGTGCATGTGTGAACGGGTCAGTCTGTTTGTTTTCTTCCTTCTATTGCCTGGTGTCACGTGACTGCCCGACCGGATGCCGCACCGAAACATCCTGAGTAGGACACGATGAGCGCTATCTCGTAATGTGACAATCAGAGCTTCCAGTGGTAGAGTGGTTGGAAGGACACACAAGTCAGGCCAGCCAGCCAGCCAGCCAGCCAGCTAGTGGAGCTAGAATCCAGCCTGTGGGAAGCATAGCTAGTCAGCGACACAGGCAAGGAGGGCAGAGTTTGACAGTGGAGTTGGGTTACACTACACCAGACGCGGACCGTCTACCAGTATGCTCAACCTCCGTGTCTCCACATTGACCTTAACGCAACCAGAGACGCTCCTTCGCTGCCTGTAGATGTAGTGGCACATAGCACTTCACTCGCTCTGTCTGCAGGGGAGAAAGGAAATTTGACATCAGCTGGTACCGAAGGGGGGAAACGAAGGAGAATGTGAACAAATAGATCTAATTGAAAGTCTCGTATTTCCATCAGAAGGTGCTGACAAGGTAGATTTCACCCTTATCCCCTATGTGTGGATTTTTCATTGCTCGTGACATCGCTGTATCTGCAATTTTTATGAGGAGTTATTGAAGGAGCTTTGCTGATAATTACTTTTGATGCATAATGTGATGGGCGGGTATACCCACAGTGTGCATTTCTTGATTGCCTGTAATTGAAGGTCCCGAAGCTGGAAAGGGAAAACAACCTGTGCCCAGGACGGGGCTCATTGGAACATGCAATTATGTAATTTGTGACAGGCGGGCAATGCGTGAGTCGCCGTGCATGCAGCACACAGCTCTTCGCCAAAACTCACATTCATCGCATGAGTCAGCCGATTGTGGCCCTTTGGAGGGAAGAGAGCTGTGCGTTCTTGGTCGTGTGCTACAAAATAATGTGATGACAGAACCACTTACATCGCCATCAAAAAATCCTGTACTCCTGGCAAATACATCTCTACCATACGGAGTTGGGCTTTGTATCTCTAACCCGCTACCTTTTTCCATCCCCCCCCCTCCCCTTCTCGCTCACTCGCTCTCTGTCTTTCTGTCATTTTTGCCTCAATTTCTCTCAGTCCCACCAGCTCGCTCAATTTGTGAGCGTCTAAACCTGCACCCGCCCAGTGCTGGTGCACGGTAACCTAATCTGCAAAACATTCTCTGGCAACATCACTTCTGATCTGCGCTGAGGAGGCAGTGAGGGACGGCATTCAGCTCTCTCCGTGCATCGCGATCGAGGCTTATCAAACTTCCCCCCTCATTCAGACCTTCTCTCTCTCTTGTTTCTAATCGCTGGATTCTCTTAATTTGAGGTACCCGGCCGACACGTGTATGAACAGCTGTGTGCGTGTGTATGTGATGTCGTTTTTCGCTGGCAGAGGGATTCCGTCTGCCACCATCGCCCACGAGGGTTTCCTGTTGTGACGTTCGCGGGGCCTCCCTCCCTCGCCCCATCACCCCCACACCAAGAGCCAACCCCATCTCAACGATGATGGCTGCTGTTCTGATGATGCATTTCATGAGTTCAAAGCATCTTACAGCCATGGACAGAGCTAGCTCCCTGACATGTCTTATACTGTGATTGTGACCCAACTTATCCTACCCACAGACTGGAGACAGCCCTCTCACTCCATTTGATTAATTACCATATTTGACACGTCTTCATGGTTTCATTCTTCGCGACTGAATACCACGGATGAGGCTGTGTTGTGTTGACATATATATTTTCAGTGTTACTAAAGTGATGGCCGTTGTGTCTTAGAAAAACTTGGTGTGGCTTGAATTGTACCTTACACACCTTATATCTATCGAAGTGGATGTTACTGATCTGCCATTCAAGATGATGTCCAGTCTTGATTGCAATATCGTCATGTCTCTGGGCCAGAGGAGGCCGCGGGCACGTGCACCATGCCATATAAACATTGTGGTAAGTGGAGTCATCCTCGATTAATGATGATGCCTATACAATAAAACAAAGTGGAAATTTTCACACTTTTTGCGCGACCAGAAACTAATGCGAAAATAAAAGCACACAAATATTTTTTGTTTAGTATATATATATACCACTATTGTAATGGCCTGATTTTGCATAATTAAAGATACAAGAAATTTATCTTATCGGCAGAGTGCAAAAAAAAAAATTACTCCTAGAAAAATATTCACTTTTACAGAATTTGTTATATGTCTGAATCATCTGTTTGACCATTAGCTTTGCAGAATCCTCCATATACAATGTATACTATGTTAGTGGTGCTCATGGTACTTTCTGAGTGGTATTGGCAATGATAGCATAATGCAGCTGTGGTGAATGCTTTTGAATGGTTATAAAGACTTTAGGTTTTCTGATTAGATTCATTGTCAGCGTATTTGAAATGTTGAAATTTGACACTGATTGAACTCTGTGGCACATGCAATGAAATTACTGCTTTACAGCTAATTAGGAGTCAAAAGGAGCCTGAGCTTTTGATCCTAACAGAATCTTCTTCAGAGACAAAATGACCTGTTACTGCTAATTACTCACAAATTACTGCTAATACACACAAACTGCACCATGTATTTTATCCTGACTTCTCTGTCATTACTTTATGCATGGCTTGTATACAATAGGCCCTCCTAATCAATATTTTTAGTGCATGGTGCTTTGTGATGAAATACTGTCCCAGTTGTAGCAATACTTGTGAAGGAAGATAAAATCTCTAAAAGATTTTGGATAAAAGTTGATGAGGCTTCACTTTGAGGCAAAATGGTTTATGAACAATTGTGAAGTTTGTTATTTGTACAAATTTCTGATGCAGTTTTCTTAGAAAAGTTTGACCGAATGCAATGCTCTGTTTGTGGGGGGGGGGGGATGTATGATATGCCCCACTAATAAAACACAAATAAAGCTAATGTGGCTACATTTCAAGGAAATAGACTAGACAAGCCTTTCATAGAATACCATGACGACAAGTACCCATGGATGTCTGACAGCAAGGCTATTCACTTAGGTCATCATTGCTGTCTTTCTCTTCAGCTTCTTCTTGGGAAAAGGCTTTGTCGGTATGTGGGTGTTGTATAATATTCAAAGTAACTCTGAATGGATCAATGTTTAAAGACAAATTGTGTGCATAGGCCCTACTAGTAAAAAGAATGAGCTGAAATGTCAGACTTTGCAGTTCATGCTGGGAATACTATCCCCATAATGACATATATGGTAGGCTATACGTCAGAACTGCTCAAAACATCAATGAATGTGGTTTAAATTCTATTATTTACAAGTCAGTATATATGTCATGAATGGACATACGGCTGTGTAATTTTGTTCTCTCCCTTCCTTTCACAACTTGTTGTTACCCCTTGAAGCTGAATGCCAGTGATAAGATATTGCTGCTATTATGAAAAAAGAGGGAGGCATCCGTCAATTGTGCGATGTAAATATCATAATCATTGTTTGCATTCTTGTCTGTGATAAGTACAAGGTGCAACATCTCTCACTAACTTTCCCAGTCATGGCCCTTTAAAGCGGGACCTCTTGTCAACCAGAGGTGGTGTTGACAATCCAGCGTGAAGAAAACAATGCATTTTGATGTTTGCAAAAAAATGGTGGAAGCTGTGGTCATGAGACAAAAGCAGACATAACAAAAGTCTCATCGTTGAGTCATGCCTTGTGGTCTGAAGGCGAAAGTCCAGTAATGCCCTCAGAAGCTCTGAGGAATTTTGACACAATTCACTGTTTACTCTCCCAATGACAACAACTCCATCCATCGTCTGTTGACTACCCTGAAAGTTCCAAAGTTTCAAAAGTGAAATGATTTGCCGCCTGGAAGCGAAGCGTGACAAGTGCTCCCACTTTATCTTAAAAACTTGATTGATACATGTACTACCGGGAAGGAGGGTAATATGCAGCAGCTGTCATGGTACTAATTAGGCATACAAAGTAGTTCTCCTAAACTTGCCATGCCTACAAAATGTCCCAAGTTGATGATTAGAGTGGACTGTTGTCTGTATAGATGCGTGGGGAAAGTCAAATCATTATTGATAATTTCCGTGCACTGATGGGGGAAAACCCCTTCAATTAGGGAGTTTATTTGTGATTATTTTTGAAGCCTTACCTGTCCATAGTATTGCCTATGATAATAATAATCTGTGTGAAATGAGAGGTTGAACTCTCTAAATTCCTCAGATTGGAAATCAATCTATAAGATTGTGGTGAGGGACCAATCCAAAATGAGATTGAGACAAAGATTGACTTCTAAGACTATTGGATTGAGATTTTCAATCTAATTTTCAATTGGTCTCTCATCTCAGTCTAAAGACTTTAGGGAGAACATTACATTGTACTGGGAAGTGTTTTGCATTTTTAAACTATCATACACAGGCTTTATGCACAAAAGGCAAACATGTGATCATTGGTATCTACCATATACCCCCATGTTGTAAATCTGTTCTGTGTACTTGCACCTTGATCTCTCCAGTACGCAGTAGCTATGAACAAACAGTCACATTGGTGGGGAAAAAAGTGTAAGACTGCCTCAAAGAGAATTGAATGTTACTCATTGTGATGCAAGACGTTCTGTCTGCCGTGCTCTGTGATTCACAGCATATGTGCCAGAATATTGATGCTTGGAAAGTTTACCACTTCCTTGTTTTTTATGTCTTTTTTGTTGTTGTAATGCCTCTTTTGTCTGAGACTGATGAAAAATTCAAAATATGAGGAAAACAATGGTACTTTTGCAATGCCCTGTGTCAAATACTCGGGTCAAGAAATATCATAGTGACTGTTATCATTTTGACACAGAATACCAGCAGTTGACAGTCAGCTATGAACTCAAGTGAATGTCACAGTCAAATGCTGTTTTAACGCCAGCCCCACAAACTCATGTTTTCATTAGTATTATTGTTTGTATGTTTTTTTTTCTTTATCTTTAGGCAACATGATCAAGAATGTACAGTGTCAATTATTCAAGGGAAAATTATATTTTTTGGTAGATCTGCTAAATATACATTTTCACTAGCAAATTACACTACGTCTGTAGGGATTCCTGACCCAACAATGAGGGGGGAAGGGATAAGGGAGGGGGGGGGGGGGGTTGATGAAAGAAGCCTAATTTCACGTCTTGGCCGCATATTTTCTCCCAATTCACTTGGCAATGAACTGACAGAATGCTAAAAGCCACAACCTCCAGTCAGATCATCGATATGATGTAAACACAGTGGGGGAGTGCAGACATATGGAAGAGGTCAGTGCTGCCTATAGTGTGTGTGTATTGTGTGTGTGGTTGTGTGCATGCATTGTGTACTGAATCTTGAGCTGTGGATCAGAAATCAGAATGGATCCCATTTAATGGCTTTCTCTTGTATGAAGAAATACAATTTGTAGGTCCATCAGGATGAATGTTTATCACAAATGTACTTGGATATCTGTGTCTGAGCTTCCTTGAATTCTAGAGCGAGTGTATGGTGCTATGCGTACACTCGCCAGTTCCATTGCGAATATCGGTTTCAGCAATCACATGTTGTAAAAGCAAGGAGGTATTGTAAAAGCAACCATAAACCTACCACATCTTCAAATATGGTTCTCAGCATAAAATAGATCTGTATCTTAGTCTGTATAAGATGCAAGTAGAGTAGTAGTTTCCAAAACTCTTTTAGTGAGGCACAACATAACCCATTGAGGACTGGTTGATTTTGCTACAACGCGCATTTCCCGTAGACACCTGCCCGAGTATACTCGGGGCTCGTCCTCAACGGGTCAACTAGCGATCTGTTGAAAAAAACAGAGAAAACAAAACAAAAACAGCTTGTGGTAGCTGGAGTATTAACACTACTTCAATGTCTCTCTCTACCATACTTTTTAGCCATTGATGGTTTAAGTTAATGGGAAGGAAGACAGTCACCTAATTAAAAAAAATTCATGGTCATGTTGCATTGATTGTCCTTAGGTAAGACCTTGTGCAGGAAAAGTAATTAATCACTGCAATGGCAGGCCAGAATCCTCATCAATCTGGCTATTTGTCAATGATACAGTACAAATAAAACTGTGCTTGCAGCCTAGCTGTAAATGTCTTCTTTAGATCACTGCCTGGTCATCAGTATTGAGTGTAAACCTATCCCAAACTTTTTGTGTGTATTAATCTGATCACTGGAACTTATCTAGAGATTTACAGTTATCTATAGATGCCATGAATTCAGCATTTTTTCCCCCACACAAATTTGGTGAGTGATCCGATACAGTATTTGTGAAATGAATAGTGTGCAAAGATATGGCTGCCTGTCACATGTATGCAATGCATTGTCTCCACAAAGTTGACAATTTCGTACTGTACTTCTTGAAAATGTGCAGTACTTTAGTCTCATTTCATTTCTGCTGTTCTCAATCATGAAAGGAATCACTCATAAAGTCTCAATTCTTGAAATACTATGCTCATGGAGCATATCATGGCTTTATATCGTGCGTCAAGATTATGGCAGTAGTGTTAAAGCTGTCCAGCCTCCGTTATTTGTGATGTCATTTATTAACACTTGAAACCTTCAACCAGGAGTAACTTTACAACTAACTTGTAATTCATCATCTTGGGCTCAACGCGGGGCTCGTCTCATTTCTTCAATGTGTAATTACATCCTGCGCCAAGAGGCAGTGAAATATATCCTCACCATTAAAGATCTTCATGTTTGACAGCTCTCGACTTATCTGTTGTTTCTCACGGGCACATTACATTGAAACATAGGCCGCTAAAGACAGTAGCTAAATGTCAGAGATAGAGAGAGAGAGAGAGAGGAAGATATTAGATATATGCCGTCCGTCAAATATACATCGTATGCCCATGTGAGCTATGACTTGTCTATTGTTGTATGGCAGGACATAATTTGTGGCACACTATCAACTTCAGCAGCGAGTCTGTAACTTGATGATGTGTTTTCATTAATTAGAATAGGTGAATGCCCATAAAATGGAAGTGTCGTCTTGTCAAAGAACTCCTTGAGGGGATTGCATTTGTTCGGTACATGGATACAATTATCCAACATGCATAATTCATTTTTTTTCCCCACGAGCATTTTATACTGGATATTATCTTTTGTTTTCACAGTTATTTCATATGTGCAGCAGAGGGGCTTGGGGCTCAGTAATGAGCACACCAAGTCTACCACCCTTTAGATTTTATGCATACCTTTATGACAGAGCTTGTCTGAAGCTTGCCCCATGTAGCAGCAACCATTGCATTTTTAAGATATGACATGTATTAAAGTGAACTTGAGCAGGAACTTGATAAACAAAGTAGTAGGTCTTGAGGGAAGATTACCCAAAGATTTCAATTCATTTAGTTTTATCACTTTATTGCCCCATCCCCAATACCAATTTCTCTCTCCCAAAGTATTTGAAAACATTCATGTATGCCATGCCTTGTCTGCAATCTGCACCGTTGATGCCGAACAGCTCTTGGAAGATTTGTGCTATGAGAACGACGCATAAAAAGCTGCATTTATCCAACTCGAGAGAGTGAATCACGTTTCAAAACGTGTTTCAAATGCCGGTTTACAAACATGGTTTGAAACGGGTGCGACCATATGTAACCATCATATAATCGCAATTTGAGTATTGTTACTGCGCAGCTGCTTTGTGCCAGTCAACCCATGAAGTAGAGGTCAACTACGTAGTGGTAACAAACATGCCTTCATTATTCACACAAAGAATGGGTAGAAAACAAAAGATAGCGTGTGCTTTTTCTCTGCAACAGGGAACAGCTGGAAGTTGGCCTGGGCATCGTGGAGGTAAAAATGCGTTTCAAAATGTCGTCGCATTTTTGTACTTGCAGAAAGATGGCTATGGTCTCAAGCGTGTCTCAAATTGCCCTTTGAATGGCGTTTCTAATCAAATGTTTGCAAACATGGTTACATTTATATATCACCCGAAAATGCCTCAAATGCGTTCAGGATCATGATTGTGCCTCTGAAAATTGTTAGATAAATGCACCCTACAGATAGATCACTTTCAGTGTCCAACAGGGAACGGAAACCAAAGAAATGATGAATGAAGAAACGCAATGACTTCAGAAGAGAAGAATGATGGGTCTCCCACAGCTGGTTACGTCAAAACCTTTCTACGTGAGACCATCACTACTATTAATAGGGATATCGAAAAACTGTGTGTGATTGGAACTGAGGAGAGATTGAACAGGCCAGAAATGAAGGGCTATACCTGAAAGGATGCTATTACAATCATCTGGCAAAGAAAAGAGAGAATGGTCATGTTTTTTGTTTTTATTTGTTTGTTTTTTCAATCAGTGACACCTTGGAAATAGGATTCTCTCAATAGAAACAGAGCAAGGTTAGTTGTTATTCAATACTTGCCTGCTCCTTCCTTCCTGACGGCTGTGTTCCAAGCCCTGTTATGCTAGTCATATACACTGGCAATGTTCCATCTACCTTGATATATCTTCCCGCAATTTAAACCTTTCTCTGAACCGTTCTAAGTTCATGTGCACGTACTGTGAGTGTAAAATATATTTTGCAACTGTGAGAAATCCTTGAAAGTTATGCACGTGACTGAATCATCAAAAATAGATAACCGCACATTATTTTTTTTGATACAATGTGTAAGATTTTATGTAAATATTCTCTCACCAACATATGGATATACATACAATTTTAAGTGATGTTGACTGAATTGGACCAGTGTGAATATATTAGTGATCCGAAGGTTTTCACTTTTACAAGTGAGCAAACAGGCTTACTTTCCAAGATATGTAGTAAAGACATTGAGCACAGTGTAACACAGGAGTGTCTATTGTGACAATCATGGAAAAAGGTATGTTCACCAAAATCGCCCGTTTTATGAAACCTCTTTCAACCACTGACGGTTAGAAATTGTGACGGTAGAAAAATTTTTACATTTCCACTGACTTGTGGCATTGTGACCATTCACTACCAACACTATTCGCGATGCTTTGACAGTGAAAACGCCGTCCTTTACTTGTGGTTTCGTTGTGATTTAGTCGTGCAAAAGTCGTGCTTTTGCACTTACATATTGTCCCCGTGGTTTTGCCGTGATTGCGTTGTGATTAGGTGGTGAACGAGTTGTGAAAATGTGCTGGAATCGATGTGATATTACCGTGGATTAGTAGTTGTTACGTCGTGAAAAAGTCGTGCTTTTCGGGCAGAACAGTCACCGACATCCTGCCTCGCCCCCTCGCCAGCTAGAGTGACTCTTTTGTTATGCAGCGTGAAAATCGAACAAAAGACACATGCTATTCATGGTGATAATCCGCCGATTGTTACATCGGCTTTTGTCCGCAGCTCTTGGGCTCCAAAACCACGACTTTTTCACTACTAGTTCACGGCCGAAGAACGATCAAATCATGCTGTTTCAGTGCTTCTGGAGCGTTGCAAAGTTTGATAATCCGCTGATAATCTTGGTTCCAGCACCTTGTTTATCCATTTCGATACAACAAACGAAGCTCCACTTGCATTGTTCATGTCGTTTGTAACAGTATAGTATGGTTTCGTCGATCGACGCGAGCACCTAGAATAGCATGAAAAGACATGCAACGAAGCATGTGTATTCGTCTTCGTAAATCCCTGTGTTCGTCTTCGTAAATCCCTGCGTTCGCTACCACATTAATTACGACAAATCGCATGCGTGTTTATGTACGTTACCATGCAGGTTCTTCAATGCGTTATATCGCGGCAGGCGCGTACCACGTGTCGTGTTTACCAAGACCATAAATTAAAGAAGTGCAAGATGCCTGAGCGGGACGTGAGACATGTCGTTTAATATTCATTCAGCTTCTAATTTTATCGTATCGTCCTTATTTCTACATCGGTATTGAAAGCCTAAAACAAACAAAATTGTATTAAAAGCAATCATCCAATTTTACTATTATTTAAGCACCTTACGGAGCCGAATGTTGCCGTTAATCATTTTCAAATGTAAAAGCAAAGAACCGACATTCATTTTAGCATCTTACGGAGCTGAATATTATCCTTAGGCCCTATTCATTTCCGAACGTGAAAGTAAACATCCGCTATTTATGTTAGCACCTAACTGAGCCGATAGATACCGTTAATCATTTCCAAATGTAAAAACAACAATGTGTTATTTATTTTAGCATCGTACGGAGCAGAATATTACCGTTATTCATTTCCAGATTTAAGAGTCAACATCCAACATTTATTTCATTATCGCATGGAGCCGAATGCTATTGCTGTCCACTTCCGAAAGTGAAATAAATAATGTGACAATTGTTTAGCATCGTATATACGGAGCCGAATGTTACTGTTTTCATTTTTGAACGTCAAAGCAGACATCAGACATTATTTTCCCATGCAACGCAACTGAATGTTACTGTTATTCATTTCGAAATGCTATAGCAAAATACTGACATTTATTTTAGCATCGTATGTTGCAGAATGTTACTGCTATTCACTTCCAAACGAATGTAGGCCTAAAAGCAATCATCTGATATTTATTTTGGCATCTTCCGGAGCGAATGTTATTGCTCTTTACTTTCGAAAGTAGAAGCAAACACCCGACATTTATTTAATCATTGTACGGAGTTGAATATTATTGGTATGCATTTCCGAACGTTAAAGGGATCTTTCGATATTTATTCTAGCATCTTCCGGAGCTGAATGTTATTGCTATTTACTTTCGAACGTAGAAGCAAGCATCCGGCATTTATTTTATCATCATACGGAGTTTAATATTATTGTCATTCATTTCCGAACGTCAAAGGGATCATTCGACATTTACTTTAGCTTCTTCCGGAGCTGAATGTTATTGCTATTTACTTTCGAACGTATAAAAGCAAACATCCGGCATCTATTTCATCATCGTATCCGGAGTTGAATATCATTCTTATTTATTTCCGAACGGCAACACAAACATTCAACATTTTCAGCATCTTCCGAAGCCGAATGTTAAGAATCCTTTTCATTTCCGAACGCAAAATCAAATATCTGACATTAATGTTAGCACCGTACGGGGCCGAATCTTACCGTTATTCATTTCAAAAAGTATAAGCAAACATCCAACATTTGTTTTAGTATCATACGGAGTCGAATATTCCCGTTATTCATTTCCATAAAAAAAGTTAAAAGCAAACATCTGACATTTTTTTTTTTTTTTTAGCATCTTACGGAGCTGATTGTTACCGCTGTTCATTTTCAAAAGTATAGGCAAACATCCGACTTTTTTTAGTGGCGCGATCGGGCCACCAAAATCTTAATTTCTGAAATTTTAGGGGCCCGACGTGTGTTTTTGGTGGCCCCGGGCCACCGTTAGTGTCGAGCCCTATGACGTTGAAATTTTTTTTTAATGCTTTTGATGATGATAATGATGGATCGAGGGCGCTTGTGATAATGATGAAGACGAGGTGTTACGATAATGACAGTGATATATTCGGCCCTATATACAGCGTGCAAATGCGGACGAAACTTCCACGCAGAGCAGTGGCAAACTGAAAGTCTCTTGCAATTTCTCTTTCAGATATAGAACCTTGTTGATAACACAGCCTACAGACAGAACAATTTCCGTAGTTTAAATCATGAAGCTTAAAACGCTGATATGGATATTCTCTTAAAGAAAATTATATATCTGCTCAAGAATCAGAAGTGCTAAGAAGTTGCCGCTCATTTCATCCAATCATTTTATCGAGCGGGATATCGTGAACTATGTCATAATTATGTACAGTATAATACGCAGGGCGAGTGATTGTGTCTTGGCCCGTTCAAAATATGACGGAGTATTGTTACAAACAACATATACGACATATACTGCACGCGGAAATAACTAAGCGGCACTCGTTATTCTGATTATAGCAACATTCCGTATCATTAACAGCAATATTACGATTCAGTGCAAGGTAAATTATCGTAATTACGGCATCATGAATTCCGTTATCAACAATAATGCAATTCTGTCCTTAACAAAATTTGATAGAATTAATACGGGATAATCTTCATGTATATTCTTTGTGGATAGATCAGATTTTAAGTGCCCATGCATGTCCAGTCAAGTAATTTTCATTTGTATTCACGAATTCACAGTTTACGTCGATATAAAACAAATTTTCAATCGGTTGTAATGAAAACAATACGAGGCAAGAATTTCATTTATTGATATTTTCGAGTAATATAAACAACATGATCATGACAATGCAAAAACCATACGATCTCACGTTTTACCGAATTGCATGTAATAAACTGCTTACGAGATTAAAGGGAGTTAAGTTTTGAACTGTGAAATTACTCTGAATACTACTTCGAGGATTTGGTGATCAACAGTAAATAACTGTTAGTCGTTTTCTGACGACGAAGTGCACTATAATGTCCATGTTACCTTCTACATCGAACCAGGGAAGTGGAAAAGATCCATCTCCAAACCGACCCATTATATCGGCACAGCTCGGTCATCGTTGGTCATGCATGCGCAGCTCAGCGACTCAATGCCGTTCCACCTTTTGATATCATCATCAAGCACAAAAGCTTCCAGCCGCAAGGAGTTAATGAATATCCGGGTCATTGTTAAACAACCTACGATGGGGCAGGGAGCACCTTGGCTTTTATGTCAAGAAACAGTTTGTATACGTTTGTAAAATTAAATGCAAACAAAATAGAAAAAAGAACATCAGGCTTTACAAATCGGGGTTGGCCCCTATGAACAGTTCTTTTTATTAGTGACCCGACTGATGTGACCTCTATGGTAAGAGCTTAATTTAAGAGAGTACCTATGGTAATTGTTACTTATCTACGCGGTTTTTTTATTCATATAGCGTAAGCAACATCTGGCGGAAACTCCATGCAACGATTGCATTTTTTTTTTTTTTTTGGGGGGGGGGGGGGGGGGTTAATCATACCCTCGTATGGAACAGTGTCCAAAGATACATGTAACAGGTATAGGCACTATATCCATATTTACGTGTGCGGGAGGGGAAGAGCACGTAATCGAGGGAGAGCTGGAGCATAATAGAGAGCACAGAGCTTGTGACAGACCATCACAGGTGCATTTGTATTTTTAGATATGATATTCAACACCATTTTTATGGAATTCATCATGTACACATTTTTTTTTAAAGAAAATGTAAGAAATTTAATACTCTGGGACAGTGGGCATGGCTATAAAATCGTGATTTTTCTGTCACCTCGTGAGTCCCGTGCGCGTCTGTCACTGTGTAAGAACTTTATAGATGATGATTAAAGGTGCGAGGAAAGTTTGTATCGAGATCTGAATTTCAACGATCTAATTCACACTTTGTTACAATATTTTTATTCTTTTTCAACAACAAAAAAACAAGAAAAAGAAAATGTGTACTGATCGATCGGGGAACAATGAGAATGGCTACAACCATCTTCTGATGGACGTGTGCGTCTTTCACTGTAACCAACTTTATGTGAGTGAAGAGAAGTCTATACTAGTAATGTGTGGAGAAGGGGGTGTCCCCCTCTCACACGGGGGAGCTTTTGCATTTTTAGAAATGAAATACAACAATCTGGTATAGACACTTGGTGGAATATTTGAAATATTTTCTAACGATGTTTAATATTCTGAAGAGGTTGGCAGGAAGCCTACAATGTCTTCTTATACACGCATACAAATTAGCAGGTTACAAAACTCGGGAGATTTGTAATCCGCTAGCAAACTTTTTCGCACGTAAGAAAGACACAAGACACAAATATTGGCGCGAACAGCATGCTAAACCCAAGAAATCTTGCTGCCCCGCGGTGACTTGTGAACGGTCGACCAAACTGCGTTCTTGTTTTTTATTCCATCATTAAAAAGAACGTTTCAACGGCATACGCTCCACACCACTGTGAGGCACAAGAACGATAGTTTTAACTTTATCGATTTATCGATAAGCAATTAGCAGGTTACATTTGTTCTTATTAATGGTTTTAAAAAAGAAATATTACTCAGTTGCCTTGGAAATTCCCGAAATTATTGTCTGAGTATAGAGCAAGTTCGAAGGTTCACGACGAACGAACGCTCTCAGGCATGCATGCATCATGATTAACATGTGAAGCACATGAAATAAACCTACTCGACGGTTATTACATTTCAGACTTCGAAGAAAGAAATGGCAGAAGAATACACGCCCTGTCTAGTAGTATGCGCGCATTCCTTACGTGCCAAACATGATAAACAAGACACACCGCAAGTTCATGAACTTTAGTTTCTGAGGGCCGTGGGAAAGGCAATGAATTAATATTCGAGAAATTATAGCTTCAAGTTAAGAATGTATTAAACTACAATGTACAATATTAAACGAACGCTAACAGTATTCTGACTGTTTGTTTCCCACCCCCCTCTCTCTCCCTCTTTCTCTTTGTGCCTGAAAAGAGAAACGAATACATGTAAGTTTGTACTAGTATTCCATCGACTCATGAGAGAAAGTATACTTCGGAAATATATAGGCCTACAGACCCCATATTGGAAGTGAATAAAAAGGCTGTGCTGAAATTCTTATCCATGCAGGCATAATCAGTGTGAATACTAGTCATCTTTTAATTGATTTGTGATCGACACTTGTACCCGTCGCGTCGATCTTGTCCGGTCTTCTCATCCATGTGGAAGGAGTTTAAGGTTCACGCCAGTGCCGTATATAAAGAGAGTCTGGCCAACTGCTAATTTGGACGCCATGTCGTTACCGCGCGTATTACACGTAACAGGGTTAGCGTGTACGCTCAGACGTAACAAAATAACCAAGCCAAAGGGGTCGTAAACACAGAGTTCTGTGGTCGTAACAAAGAGATTTTTCTCCTCCCCACCACTGCGGAAAATCTCTTTGGGTCGTAAACAGTGGGCACTGCATTATGAGCGCACTTTAGTAACGACATGGCGCCTGTAGATCATGGGACCAGCTTTTGACCAATCACAGGCTTCAAAACACATAAGCCAAAAAAGCGAGATGGCCACTCTCTTTATACGGCCCTGCATGGTTCACGCCAGAGTATCAGGTGCACGCATCACTTTGTACAAGTGCTCTGCGCACCTGCACTGACCGCTCACTGGTAGTGCGGACGCACGTGGATGCATGGCAACGCATTACTCTCATGGACTCGTGTTAGCTACAATGTATGTAGTGTGGCGTGGTAGGGTACATTGATAGAGGTTTACTCGAATGTAGTTTGTGACGGTCATTCGGATTCCGCCACACGGCATGGGAGAGATGAGATGTTTATCTGAATTTTAAATACCCTCATGACAAAATACGAGCGATCACGCTTCCTACATAATTTAAATGTTGATAACTCTCGCTGTACATCAACATTTATCAAGTGGCATAACTATACACAGCCCAGTCGTAGTAAAAATCACATTCGTGCGCTTCTATACTCTTTGGTAAAAACACGGCGTCCGATCGGGCTAACATGCCAATGACCTTGATCAGGGCTCCACACTAACTTTCTGGTGGCCCGAAAAAAAAAATCAAGAAAAACTTAAGAAAAACTACATCGGTCCTACTACAAAGAAAAACAAATATCAAATATTACTGAAGTGCGTCATGTCGAAAATAAATGAATAGAACATTCAATCATCTTACTGTTATTCTGAGTTCTAAGATTTAGCAAATAGGCTTATAGATTATTATGAATGTTATTGCAATTTACTTTCGAACATAAAAGCAAACATCAGACATTTAGTTTATGGGTGCTGTTCGTTATTCCGATGGTTTGCTATTCCGAAGGTTCGTTAATCCAAAACACACAAAGTCTCCCTAGGATGATACCTAGAGGTTCGTTAATCCGAAAATGAAAACGGGTTCTTTAATCTGGACATTATTGTGGCGTTATTCCGAAGGTTCGTTATTCCGAAGAATAGTTAATCAGAAAATGAAATTCGGAACAACGCCGGGAACCTTGGGAATAACGAATCTTCGTACCGAAGAGCCTTCAACGAACCTTCGGAATAACGAGCTGTATTCTATTTAATCATCGTACGGAGTTGAATATTATTGTTATTCATTTCCAAACGTCAAAGGGATCATTCGACATTTCTTTTAGCATCTTCCGGAGCTGAATGTTATTGCTATTTAATTTCGAACGGAAAAGCAAACATCCGGCATATATTTTATCATCGTACGGAGTTGAATACTATATTGTTATTCATTCCGTACGTCAAAGCAATTAAACATGAAACGTTAATTTTACCATCGAATGCATCTAAATGTTACTGTTATTCATTTCGAAATTTAAAAGCAAACATCCGAAAGTTATCTTAGCTTCGTACGGAGCAGAATATTACTGCTATTCACTTTCCAACGTAAAAGCAATCATCATGACATTATTTTTATTTTAACATCTTCCGGAGCCGAATGTTATTGCTATCTACTTTCGAAAGTAAAAGCAAGCATCCGACATTTTAATCATCGTACGGAGTTGAATATTATTGTTTTTCATCTCCGAACGTGAAAGTAATCATTCGACATTTACTTTAGCATCATCAGGAGCTGAATGTTATTGTTATTTACTTTCGAACGTAAAGGCAAATATTATATCCGGCATTTATTTTATCATCGTACGGAGTTGAAAGTTATCGTTATCCCTTACCGAATGTCAAAGCAACCATTCGACATTATTTTATTTCAGCATCTTCCGGAGCCGAATGTTATCCTTATTCATTTCCGAACGCAAAATCAAATACTAGTATCTGACATTAATTTCAGCACCGTACGGAGCTGAATCTTACCGTTATTCATTTTCAAAAGTATGAGCAAAGATCCGACATTCATTTTTGTATCATACGGAGTCGAATATTACCGTTATTCATTGCCAAAATTGAAAGCAAACATCTGACATTTATTTCAGCATCTTCCGGAGCTGAATGTTATTGTTATTGACTTTCGAACGTATCAAAAGCAAATATCCGGCATTTATTTTGTCATTGTACGGAGTTGAAAATTATTGTTATTTATTTCCGAAAGTCAAAGCAAATATTCGACATTATTTTATTTCAGCATCTTCCGGAGCCGAATGTTATCTTTATTAATTTCCGAACGCAAAATCAAATACTAGTATCTGACGTTAATTTCAGCACCGTACGGAGCTGAATCTTACCGTTATTCATTTCCAAAAGTACAATGTATGAGCAAAGATCCGACATTCATTATTGTATCATACGGAGTCGAATATTACCGTTATTCATTGCCAAAAATAAAGCAAACATCTGACATTAATTTTAGCATCTTCCGGAGCCGATTGTTACCGCTGTTCATTTCCAAAAGTAAAGGCAAACATCCGACCTTTTTTGGTGGCCCGATCGGGCCATCAAAATCTTCATTTCTGAAATTTTGGACCACCGGGCCACCCTTAGTGTCGAGCCCTGCCTTTGATACATCGGAATATTCGGAAAGTCATTTTCAGTACCATTGATGTTCTAGACATTTTCGTTACGGCGACAGGAACGGATTACAAACTCCATCGAAGTGAAATTTGGAGTGGAAATCGATGCAGATTAAGGGAGAGTATACAGATGTTTTGGGTGAGGCAGGGTGTTTACTGTTTCTCCGATTTTACTGAGTTCACGCTTTACGTTGACATTGCGTTCACGGAGGTCTTATAAAACGTTTTTACGTAAAATACAAATGATTTTGTTGCACATTTTACCATGTAATTTGCGACGGAAAATAAGCGATCGATTAGATGCATGTTTTCAGAATATACCTAGAGTCTGATCATGCACTTTCGCTAAAGTTTATAACTTTTTTTTCGTCCTCACTGTGTGCACTTCGCAGTCGAAGCGATTATCGTGTGCCCGGGCGGCAAAGCGCGATGAACTGAGGGAATTCAAACAATGTAGTAATCTTAACGGTAAGCCATGGTAGTAATCTAATCCACGCGACTATAGAAATTTGCGGACGGCTTGCTGCTCTATAACAAAAGCTTTCGAGAGTCCTATCAAGACACCCTCGCCAGAACTGTGCTTTTGTTCCGATTGTTACATTTTCTAAAGAGGGCGAACAAAGATCTATTAACATGACAAAGGGGCTACCTCATTATCTACCTCATCGATTTCACAGCGATATCACAATAAAACCACGACTTTTTCACGACGAAAGCACAACCATAGGACGACTAAATCACGGTGTAAGGACGGCGTTTTCACTGTCAAAGCATCGCGAATAGTGTTGGTAGTGATTGTTTCTTTAACCATAATGTTGTATGCTTTTTACAGTCATATACATGTACAATATTTTAGTGTCAGTGTATATGGCCCTGTTAATTCACTCCTGCAAACTTTCTATCCAGAATATATCCAGTATATATGTTAAGGTTACAAAAGGAGAGTTGTGTGCATGTTGGAATGCAAGAGCTGGCACCGTGCGATTCATTCTCGGGGCCTTTCGAAATGCCAAGAAAAGGAGTTGGGCAGGGGAAATAAACACTTCCAATTTTTCGTTCGCCGTTGGAATGATTTAGAGTGTTGTTGTGTCGTTATTGATTTTTCTCTTTCTCAGCTTGCTTTGCTGCCCCCAAAAAGAAAAGTTGTCATCAGGTTTCATCCTCACAGCAGGTTCCCTTCCTCCAACGTCCCACTTTCACTGCGAGTTTACGGAGCCTTCGGGCGACTGCTTTTTATGCTGTATTTTTATGCCGATGCCTATTTGCATCCTTTCATCTGGAGGATGTCATGATTTCCTCTTTAAGGTGTCCAGCCTTATTTACAGCCCTCTTTTTCTTCGAAGGCAGCGGAGAAGTGAGAAAATATTATCCGCTTTTGTAAAGCCCTTGAGTGACTCAGCAATACTTCACCTTTCTCATCACCCGTCATCTGTGAAAGCACTAATGACATTCGCTATCCTCTACTTCTCAGTCAATTTAGTCATGATTTCATTTCATTCCATTTCATTTCAGTACCCCCCCCCCCCCACACACACACACTCAATCTCTGCACAGAAACATTAAGGCAGATACTGGTGTAGTACTAGAATTCCTTCGATCTAGATGATTAGTGTAATGCAGGGATTTGCAGGCAAGAAGGCAAGAAGTCTCTCTCGGCTTTGAATCGACGTCTTTCTTTTTCTCTTCCCCACCGCTCTGACTCTGGTGACAAACAAGGCTGTAAGGTAGTAAGGTCTTGAGGGTATCAGTAGCAACTCCCCAAAGCTGTCGGAGGATTTGCTGCGTGAATTTGTTTGTTTGTTTGTTTGTTTTCAATCCTTTTCCAGCTGAAAAACAAGTGGAATGATAGAAAGAAGCGAGATTGCTCAAATTCACCTCAAATTGATTTATCGGTGGAAGCCTCCCGCATAGAATGTATGTGGTAACGGCATTCAAAAGGCGATGACAGTGTGTATGCGCGATGATTGTGACAGAAATGTATACTGTAATTATAACCGGAACATTCTGCAAATGATTGAAAGACACAGAGAGTGCGGAAAATGTAAGGGAGAAGGAGAGACAGTTAAAGGGATGGTGTAGTATTGGTTGAAGTGAGAATTCAGCTTTTAATTCTTTGCGAGATATGTGGAAATCACTTATGAAATGTTAAAGAGCATATAATTCTAAGAGAAATTCATGGTTTATTTGATGACAAATCAGTTTTGAAATGGCTAAGATATCCGAAAACAGAGTAAAACAAAGCAATTCTGATGAAAGGTATGTCCCATCTTTTATTAGGATTGTCTTAAGTATTTGAAAAGAAAATTAAAAGTGCAATTAATTCATCTTACCTTGTAGAGCTTTAGAACTCCTGAACACCAAAAATTCCACTTTTACAGTATCTGTCTGTGTGAGTACTGTAAAACATGATATATTCGCGGCACGAAATTTTCGCGAATTGGAGCCGACGGCCTTTTTCGTGGCAAGAAATTTTCGTGAATTGCCTCTTGCGTTCAATGCATATAGTGTAGATAAGAAATTTCGTGTGCATTTTAATTTCGCGAATCTTGGCGCTCGCGAAATTCGCGAAATTAAAATGCACGTGAACATTTCTCGTTTTACAGTATGTGCTGATAATATTCTACCATAAACTATGCATTTAGAAGAATATCTAGAAGGGCATTTTCTCCTGTCAGCTTTCTTGGTTTGTTTGTTTGTTTGTTTCCTAAGCATTAAACTGACTTGCAATGACACATAGAACAAGACCACTGCTCACAGCTGTCACTTTAACCTTGCCTGATGCATATTATGCCTGAACAGACGTAAGTTCCGGTTCCTGACAGGCAGCGATTGAGACCGAAACCCCTGTGTCGTACCCCCTCACAAAAAGTTTTAATGGAGAACATACCCGACATTATCATCTCAGAGATTTCTTCTCAATGTACCCCTGGATGGCACTGGGTACAATTACCCCCCCCCCCCCCCCCCCCAAAAAAAAAAAAAAAAAAAGCCAAAAAAAACCAAAAAAACAACAACTAAAAAACAAAACAAAAACAAAAAACAAACAAAACAAAAACTAAACAAAGATTATCAGATTTTACCTAAACATTATTGTTTTCTTTGTTGTCCTGTGTCTTCTTAATCTGTTGAAGATGAGTTGCAAGAATACTCGGGCAGGTATCTATGAAAAATGCGTGGTATAGCAAAATCAGTCTGCTCTCAGCAGGTTAAATGGGTGGGGCTGGGGAAGGGTGGGGCTGGGGGCAATGGGGAAATGTATTGGCTAAGGTTCAGTGGTATGCCCTGTCATACATTGCACTTGAGTCCTTGTCAAATTAGGCTTCAGTGCTCTGCATGAAGACAGAATTCATAGGGAATAATGACAGTGTGGCTTTAATAGCATACATTGTTTTGAGCATGTACAACTTGTATGATTGTATGAGGTGTTACAAGACTCATTAAGTTCCTTCAGACGAGATTACTGCTTAAAAACAAGAGATTAGTACCAGACAATTAGATGTCCATGGTCTAAAAAAGTAATGCTTTTGTGTCAAAGTTACTGTAGGAAATCATGTGTGCATAACCTCTTCATGTGTTTCAAGGTTTTTGTCAGTTTCGGTCATTATATGAGGGAAAAGTACAAGGACTTGGGAGACCAGATGTATACAGTGTTTACATTTGCATGATTTATTTTGTATAAAAAAAGTATGAATAATGCTTTTCACATGACCATTCAGCATTTTGCCTACTGCTGCAATAAATCCAAAATGGGAAAAAGGCAGGATGTGGTTTTTATCTTTTTCAGTTGTGTCCGTTTTTCTGTTCTTTTGCCAATTAGAATAGGCCCACAGCTTGTCATCTGTGCCGAATACATTGAAATATTTTAGGTAAAATTCTAGGTACCAAGTACTGTATATTGGGTCCCCTGCCTCTCTTTCTCCTCCCTGTCCCCACCCCATCACCCTATCACATCAATTTTTTGATTCACCAATCTGCTGAGCATCCATTGCATGGCAACTATAAACCACTTTGTCTTTAGTCCCTTATTGCAGTTGACAGCTGACCAATTGTGGTCATTTCCCACTATTAAAATGGAACAGTTGTTCTGAAATTTTGATGTGTGCAAGTAGTGGTCCATGGTGCTAGCGAAGAATAAAAATTTTGTCAGCTTCAACAAAGATGAAAAACAAAGCTCGTGCACTGGATCTATCAGGGCTGTGGAGATTGTGTCGGACTTGCGGGCTGCAAGGTGGCAAGTTATTGAAACATTCATTAATTTCCTCGTTGATGCACTAAACTGTTAAATGTATATCACATGATATGTACTTGATCATCAAGTTCATTCATCCCTCATATTTGCTCATATGAGTGGAGTTGTAGTATACAAATGATGCACAGGATAGAGTGTGTTAGTGAAGGTGCGGCACGCTCAAGAGTATTGACAATGGTGCGACATGCACGAGGCGCACTAACGCCACAAAATAATCCTGTGCATCATTTGTTTTATAAAATGGGTCGAAAACTAACAGCATTATTCACGTACCTTTGTGGGTCAATACCAGTCAGCTACATGTAGCACTCGCTCAAAAGTCAAGATGTCCGAAGATGTTCGTCCCAAACATTTACGCACGTCGCGCTCGGAAATCCCGCACATAAGTACTGTACGTACGTATAAGAGTATACGTACGCCACGTGTTATGCACAAGAAAGGCCGCCGGCTGTTGTGGCAGCCCGAACTAGAAGTTGTTTACAGGATTGACAGCGCGTATAGTAGCGCGTGACGCACTTGTAACAACTGATTGGGTGCGCACTGCTAGTGTAAACATTGTGACGTACGTCAGGCCCCGGCCGTGCATTTACTAAGAAATTAATGCACGCACACGTGACTCATTTCAGCGCTTCCAATTGGCTACATTCTTGAACCCATTTTATAATGATTTCTAGCACAACAGATTATATTTTTGCCGTTCAGTTTAACTGTCCCTTGACTATTGGGCACTTCTGTTTTGTGTTGGTACAGACTGAAACCAAATACGTCTGGAGGAAAAATGAATATGTCATATGCAGTGAAACAGAAGCTACGGAAAACTGGGGCAAAAGAAGTGATGGAAGAATTTTTACAGTATTACAGCCAGTTAAATTTTGTGGGTAGCCATCAAGCATGACACATGATTTTTACAGGGAATAAAAGTGATACCACTTTATCTATGCATCTCCTTCAGTTTATAATTGGTAAAGTTTCCTATATGTGTGCCTGTTTTAATTCAAATCCTGTTATGTCCGTATGTGATCCCAATAATCACTTTTAAAACGATGCTGTATTAAAATCTGACATGAATCCATCTCGGCCGTGATAAGGCAAAGGAACGTAACTCAAAATTTGGGCATTTTGAGTTATGAGCATATGCCTCCTAAATAAAATGCGCTCTTTTTAATGATGAATGTCTCAATTCTCAAATGTTTGCCATTTCAGAGATAAAAAGCGTATCTTACACACCTTTTTCACAACTTTGCCGTTTCCAGCTAGGCAAAACAACGTAACCTGAGATACGTATAGAAATGACAAAGAAAGCATTTTCGCTGTTACGGCAAATGAACGTATCTTTACATACACTGTTTTTTCATGGTGGTCTCTCAAGAAAAAAGAAGGAAATTGCGACGCCAAACGAACGTATGTCATCATACAGCGCTTTGCTGTATAAAATCAGGGCCATGCGCGCTTCAGTCAGCACGGCAAAACAACGTATCAACATCGTGGCCATCACAACACACGCTACACTGCATAACTCTATGTGTATTAGACCTACGGCTACGTGCTGCAGATCCATTTCAGCCGCGGCAGTGAGTGTATGTAGTGCCGCCGCTGCTGCCGCGCCGCTTGCGACAACAGCTTTTGAAAAAGCAGAGTTACACCGACTGGTTGACTGGCAGGCAAGCTTTGCTGCAGTGTGAACCATGAAGTCATGCCCATTGTTCTGTTTTGCAGTCATGGAATGGATATTCTCCTGACCAGTTAATGCTACCACAAAGAAAATCAGCGGTAACACCGGTAAGTTTTACATTTTTTGTCAGGTCTAAGTTTGATCTAGCCCGACCAGAAGCCGTGCGAAGTACGTCGATTGGGCTGTACAGACTGGACGACAGTACGCTTTGCTAGTAGGGTCCAGTACTTTCGGTAATAGTTTTCACTTAGATTTAAGAAATCGATGAATAAAAAAAAAATAAACAAAAAATTCAGCAAGCTATGAAAATAAAGAGCGAACTTACAGCTATGAGTATGACAGCCTTTCCTTTCGGTGAGCTTGGCAAAACGCGGCTCATTGGTATGGGTGTGGTTGTGGTTCTACTAATGTAATAAGGACTAGGCCTATGTAAATGTAGGATACTTGTACTACTACTAGTGGTCTAGTAGATCAAGTAGTGACTCTGAAAAGAAATGTACCTATGCGCAAATAAATTAAGTGGACCCCAATATGCTGTAATGATCATCGACTTGACGTCTTCTACCTCAAATCCAGTTTTGGTCTAAAAGTCTAAAAAAGTAACAGCTTTATAGTAAACAGTAGACTCGACTTTAAGCTAATGACAATAAAGCTTGATACTGATGAATTCCATTTAGTCTTCAGTGGCAACATGAACTGCTGGAAGACGATATGTTCTAATAATGACATTAACATCATTACTTTGGCAAGAAAAGCAAGGACAACAAATAATGTTTGGTCTACATCTTTGGTTAAACACAAGTAGTCTTAGATCTTGTTTGTTATTTCTTGAAAGGATGAAGAATATGATTGTGGTGTTTTCATACATACAGGAATACTATCAACTTAAGATTAGCGTACAAAAATAAAGTCATATTTAATGGTACTCTGTACCTGCTAACTATGGAAGCCTGATTTATCTTTTTATTTTATTTTTTTTTTTTTGGGGGGGGGTATTCTTTGTGCAGTTTTAGGCAGCTGTACATATTCTTTAAAACATTTTTTTTTTCATTTCGATACAAAAAAAAAAATGCATTGTAGCCATGGTAGATCCTATACATATTATACGTTCCACCCCTCCCCATAAAAATGTTGAGGGCAAAAGCTCATAGAATTCAAATATCTATCCTTAAGTTAGGTGGTTTTACATACTATGGAAAGTTCAAATATTCAGACCCAATCGTGTACTTTAGATGATATTAACATTTGTGTTGAAATACATATTTCCATGTCTCTCTTTTCAGTGTCCACACCAACCGCCAGCCTAGACCAGCACAGAAAAGGAATGCAGTGTATCAAGTACAATAAGAGGTACAAGTTGAATAATAACCTATTAATTCATACAACAAAAGTAGAAGAAGGGGGAAGAAATGAATCCCACCTTTGTCATTATCACTGGCGACACAAGCCGGCATTTGGAAGAATTATAAAAGAAAAAAATAAAAGAAGGCAGAATCCATGATGATGACTCTTTGATAATTTGAGAATATAACATTTCACAGTTTATTCCTTAGCGATAAAAAAAATAATATTAAATGAAAACTGACGAAATAGTCACCATTCTCTCTCAAAAACAAACACAGGCCTTGTATATCCTCAAGGGGTATTTGTATGATGTTGAATAATAGATATTGTGAGTGTATTTCGATATTAAATACTCATTCTCATTTCCTTTGCTTTTTTTGGCAGTGGGAGGGGGTCTGTGAGAGAGGATTTGTTATACACAACCATGTCTAATGAAGAATTTAATCACATAATATAACTAAAGCAGAGTTGAAATTCACTAGCTGTCTTTTATGGAAAATACAGAGTGCCTTATTTTGTGTTAAATATTCTTTTCCGTTTCTTTTACATTTTCCTGCAGTGGTCTATCGAGCAGTTCGAAAGCAGAGAAAAGAGCAACTATACAAATTTCAGAACAGCTGTGCACGCCCGTCAGAATCTCATGAAAGATGGAGTGGATTGTGCACTAGATCAGTCAACTCTAGAAGAAAAATAATAACACTCGGATTGTTTATATAGGATCAGGTAACTCTTTCACAGTTAAATTAAGAACTCAAAAAACTCAACTGTGAAGTGTTAATGACTATTCTCACGTTATGAAGGCACAAGAAAGATTTTGTTTTCATATTAATATGAAACTAAAGGTTCTATTTCGAAAAAAAAAATATGAGGGCTTATTGCCCTTTGAAATGATGACTAAAAGTATCAACTTTAGGTAAAACTATCACTTATTCATATCAAATATTGTTGTAAATGCTTGCCCTCAAAATCAATATCATGTCGATTGAAACATGTCCACATATTTCAGAAAACCAGGGAAATGGTAAACTTATTTCCTGCAAAATTTTCATATTTTATTTTGAGCCTAATCCCTCCAGGAGTTCTCAGACAACGCAGATGTATTGCAGCACAGCAAATCGCTGTTGTGATAAGACGTTTATTGAAATGTGTTTAAAGTGAATACTGTTGCAAATTTTCCCTTCGTTTAAGCTGCCTAATAATTGTTCTTTACCCAAGTATTTACTTCTTACTACACTTGATCTTCAACAACAGTAAGGATTAAAAATATTATGTGTGCTATTTATAATTTTAATTTGTAGATGTTCTGATCTTCCAAGGTAAACATTGATGGGAAGGTCTGATATGGTAATAGTATAACTAATCTCCAGAAAAAAAAACAACAATTACGTTCTGTCGAAAATTTTGTTTCCAGGGTTTTGTTCAACTGTGGTACGCATGTAAGCTACTTTACTCGGGAAGTAAATTACATTTTTTTTTTATTTCTTGTTAACCATCATGACAACGTTTAGTTACTGCTGATTTGCTTTCAATGTGATAAAAGCATGATGGCATGTCAAACTCTCTCTTAAATTTTAATAAGAAAGCGTACATATCTATGTCATATAACTTGCAAATAATCGAATGATTTTTGTAATGCTGTTGTCTTTGAGAAACAGATGTACACACATTTTTTCCCTATAAACCTTTTAGAAGATGTAAATCAGTCTCTGCATCTACATTTCTGTCATGTCTTTCTCAAAGTTATTCTACTGAGAGAATTAAATGTTTGCAACTCTGACAAGTCTGAGGTGTGTATGTGTGTGTGTGTGTTTTGTGTGTTTTTGTACTTGCTTGGTTGTGTGTGTGTGTGCGTGTGTGTGTGTGTGTGTGTGTGTGTGTGTGTGTGAGTGGTCAAGTTACACCTAAAAACATTAAAACCTGGATTCATGATTACCTGATAAATCATTGTTATTATTGTTGCTGTTCAAAGAATTGAGGCATATTATCATTA
Source organism: Diadema antillarum (assembly GCF_040938485.1). Lineage (NCBI taxonomy): Eukaryota > Metazoa > Echinodermata > Echinoidea > Diadematoida > Diadematidae > Diadema > Diadema antillarum. The sequence continues at coordinate 61,036 of NW_027272679.1, forward strand.
AAAGTTTTAACCTTATATACGGATACAATTCATGCAATCAACCAAACATTAACAACTTATAACGATAAACAGAGTACAAAATATCATTCTTTCTGTTCAAATCCTTTCATCTCAATGGAAATCGTTAAATAAATCAAAGAAAAGATAGAAATTAAAATAGGAGTCTCAATAGCAACACATTAAATTGCGTGTATGTGTCTTTGAAACGACGTGTATGTGCAGATGTCTATACAATTTTTTCAATACCCATTTGATTTAATTTTTTTTTGTCAGTTCTCATACAGTCATAATATTTGCCACTCATGCATTGTCATACTAAAAATTATACATATTTCAAGTTCATCTTAATTGTAGCAGATGGCATAAGAAGTGTCATGAAATCCATTTTACAGACTTACCCAAACTCGAACTTTAGTTGTCAATATTAATCCAAATCCATGTTTTTGTTAAAACAACATGAATGATAAACCAAATACAATGTATAATTATGTTCCCAATGAAAAATCTTACATCAAGGGATAAAAAGCATACACTTAAAGATAATAAAAGAAGAATGGACATCTCAATAAACTATAAACTGTATATGCAAATAAAGAAAAACAAAAATTTACGGTGATTGGTAGATAACTAATTACATATAGCACATACTCGGTAAGTTTTAATTTAAAAAAATGAAAATGTTCACTTGCATCGATAATTTTGCAAGCTACTGTGTTTTACTATTCTTAATATATATTTAAAAACATATAACGGGACTTTTATTATCCAGTTAAGAAAATTGTCAAATAAATAAATGATAGAGGTTGTTGCCATTGAGTCGGGATACGTCATTCTGCCTAATTACATTGATGAAAGGGTTAAGGCGCAGATATTTGTAAGTCAAGATACGTTCTTTTGGCATACTGAAGTGGCTTCGCGGGAGAATGCTTACGCGCCGTAAGTCAGGATACGTTCTTTTGCCTAATTGATATGTTGCCGCGTGAGGATTCTCGCACAACGTAAGTAAGGATACGCTCTTTTGGCAAACTAGAATTACTCATCAGCACAGTGCTGTGATTCGGTAAAATGCTGTATCTATTCTAAACATGGCAATTACTCTAAAACGGGAAGTCCTATTTTACTGAAATTTTATCGAGATATTCCTTATTAATGCCCTAGAAACTTCGCTGCTTCAGAAGTGTTTTACTCTTATCACGGAAAAACGGGAACCAATTGAATTTTCAAACTCGTTTTTCTCAGAACATGATATTCTGAGTTACGTTGTTTTGCCTTATTACGGCCGATCTTCAGGCTCACAAATCATAAATGTCTGCATACATAACTGTATTAATTCACATGGCCCACAAAGTTGTGGTCTTAGAATAGATGCACCAACAATCGTGTATTGCTCAAATGTCATGGAAACCCTGTGCAGTTTCTAGGAAATTGGAATTTTGAGCCTGAATCACTCAGAAAATTAGTGAACATGATTGTAAACAAGGGACCATTGTTGTTTTTCCATTGTGAGATGACTCTATGAATTATGTAGCTGAGGATGATTAACCTAATCGATGCCAGAATATGAAATATCAATAGACTTTGTGCAAAAGCTGCAGTGTTTTTTGTAAGCATTGGGTTAAGTGCTGCTCGTCTGTGTCTGCGACTCATGCTAGTATATGTGCTGATATGCACTGAATCTTAGCGGTTTAGAGGTAAAACATAGTTTCCATACACCCGCAGAAACTAGATTTTTATTCTGAAATGGACACATATGCACAAGAAGTGTGTATATAAATTTCTTCTTTTTCATCTTGGAAACATTTATGTTTTATGGAATATGATTTACTTTTCTTATTAGATGTCCTGTTTCATTGTTGACATACTTTTTTTATAAGGAAGCAGATGTAAAATGTCATGATGGTTGACAGATTTGAAGCTGACTTCTAACCTTCAAGAATTTACAATATGACGTTGATGACTTGAGGCTACCTTACAACATGTCAACCAGATTATTTTATGCAATAACAGATAGGAAATCACTCTTAATCTTAAAAAAAAGGGGGGGGGCGCCTGGTCTGATGTGAGTGGGACGAAGTACTGATTGTGATAACAGATGTCATATCCGAATAATTAAAGGCTTCTCAGAAACGGTAATTACTCGGTGATTAGAAAAGAGATCGTGTCGGTATGATGTGCTAGATCGGATTTCTCAATTTTTTAGGTTACGGTTATTAACTTGATAGCTACATTATGACAGGCTGACTTTTTCTCTCCCCCTTTTTTCCCATCACCCCTGGCAGCATTGTCAAAATTCTTCTGCAACTGTCATACTCTGACTTCATTTGATGTAAACTGTCTGGCAGGGTGCCATTTTGCCCCACGTGCAGTGCCTGGGGTTTGCGTGCGTCGGTCGTGGGACACCCGACTTAGAATGTCCCTTTGTCGCATCTCGGCTAGGTGTTACTCATGATATCTGGGGACGATTTGTCACCAGAAATTGGACAGAAATTTGTGAAGGAGAGAAAGTGACATGATATAATATGAGCCATTAGGAAAAAAAAAGAGACACACACAAAAAAAAAACCAACAACAACAACCCAAGAAGGAATTGAACAGTAGTCTTTTATGGTGTTGAAGCTACTAAGAAAAGGGCATGCAGCCAGATATCTTCCCCCCATGCCACCACCCAGGGATCTCTGGGCTTGAGGTGAAGTAGGCTGTGTGAGGTGCAGCAAAAGGTATACATGAAAACTTTTCTCTCTCACTTTTGGGACCTATCGATGATTCTCCCTGTTTTTTTTTTTTTTTCTTACCCAAGATTCTTTTCGCCCACACGCTTTCATCATGCACGTGCCATGGCTATGAAGAAGAGATGTAGCCTTTTTTTCACCTTTATTGCCTGTGTCCCATTTTTTTTGCCTCCGTCTTGTCCATCGCGCAAACTTTTCCATGCCCATTATGCGACGGGTCACTGGTGGAATGCACGATCCGTGGACAGAGAGTTCCAGTCTAGCGGCTTCTTGTCTGCGGTCAATTAAGAAATTTTGGCGTAATTTGGGTGGGTTTCAAAAGTAGGGGAAGGCCAATTAACTGTTCTGTCAAACGATTTGTGTAGATTTAGGAAGAAGCAGGTTTGTGACAGAGGTCCCCAAAGAGACATGCCACTGATTAGACAAATTATACCTGAAAACTGAGAAGGCCCCCTCCCCCCCCCCATCCCATTCAGAGCTGGCCATGTAGAAATTGTAGCAAAACAGTTTACTCCAATTAAGTGCCTTTTAATTTTGTTTTTTCCCCTTCGTATGAGCAAGACATGCACTGTGAGAAACATATAAGAACTGTGATATGATGAAAAATATTGCTAATGAAACTTTTGATATCTTCTTTGCTGTGGTTAGGACATATTTCCACACTTTGATTGCATCAAATGAAAGAAGAGAGTGCACACATAGAAAGACAACAACAAACAACGAAAC